>NC_056733.1:1938584622-1938715123 GCF_019279795.1 Protopterus annectens | reverse complement strand
GCATGATACTCAATAAAGAGACAGGGCTTTGAGGTGAACAGCACAGGAAACAGAAAGCTTACCCCGAGGATCTGTTCTGTGGGTCTGCTGGACAGAGACACAGGGAACTAATCTAAGGGGGAGGCGAAAGCCAACACATTCTGGCTAGTCTTATAAATGCCTTTGGGCAGATAGCCTAGTACCTACCTATGAATCTATGAACCTATAAATGGTTTCTTATCTGAGCTCAGTAGCTGAGGTAAACCAGAGGAGGAGAACAGTCTTCCAAGTGGTGTTTCTCTTACTGTGGCACTAGAAAACTGAAATGCCCTGTCTGTGGTTTTGAAGAGCATTTATGGTCCTGTCAGGAGATTGGTTATTCATACCAATAGGTAGACATTGAGAGAAGCTCTGAGCTTTAATAGATTGCCAGAGGAAGGGTAACAAGGCACTGCTACCCATATGCCAGTGAGGAAGTGTGTTTCTGAATATCTCCAGTTCATATAAGTAGGGGCAATGACATTCCTTGGTCACAGAGACATTCATTGGACTACTAGACCATGTTAAATGACTTTGCTAATGGCGAGTTGGAAAAGAAGGAGCTTCAGGTTGTCTTGCTGCTTTATAAGTCTTGATGTGAGTCTCTTCTAGGTGAATTTAAAGAAAGACATGTCTTTTACCTTCTTGCATGGTAGCTGGTCTAAATATGTAGAATGCAATACAATGTTTACACCACGTCTAAGTCATTATATAGACATTTACATACTCCAAGGTAAGGAGGGCTTGTAGGGAGTGGAGTTTCCTGTTTAAACCCCCTAGTGTTAGTCAATAAATTAATTATTTAGGTTTATCTGCCTGCTATTGCTTAAAAAAGGCACTATGGGATGGACAATGTTTTATCCAGTATTCAAAAACCTAGAGGAGTTGGCTGCAGACCATCCCTGAAGAAGCAGCATGGCTTATCAATCCCAGGCTGACAAAGGTTGTACCCACATTAAATGACACTAAAAGCTAAGCCAATTTGTATTTATTATTTATTTATTTACATTTGTTTACCAGGACATTACAACAGGACACAGGTCCTTTTTCAGCGGAGGCCCGTGGAGAAAGGCTCCACAGAATGACATGGTATATGGTAAACAATAGCAGTCAAGGTATGTATACAGTAGAGGTGATCATGACATGGAGAAATACAGGAGCAAATTAGGTACAATTGAATAGTAAGCTCTAATTACAAGCACTGAGAAATAAGAAGTAAAACAGTGCTACAAATTTTCGAAACAGTAACCAGATAACAATAATAATAGACTAAATAAGTCAATTATTTTTTGCTTGTATTGAGGCACCAGTCTTACAGAAGATAGGAGGCTGCTCAAGACTAGGCTTATGTGAGCCTGGGACACGCAGTCTGACAGCTCCATCATGTCTTCCTTCATATAGTCCAAGGAGACACATCTCAATTCACTTATTTCCACCTGTATTATGACAACGTCATACTGGCATTTGCTGTTTGAGGACTTGAGTAACCAAACCAGCAACTGACCATCACCCTTTCCTTATTCAGGCTGATGAGTGGTATATTGGTAGGTCTTACAATAGAGACGCTATTGCAAGAATATTTGGCTGAGTAGTCGCCTGCCTTATGAACTCAATATCTGTGACACTGGGACCCTATTGCTAAGTGAAATGGTAAGCTTAGCAAACTTGGGGTGTTTCTGAGGGTACCTGCCTAATGCTCTTTTTACATTTCAGAGGTATTCCTCATTTGTTAAGCTTTAAAACCTCAGCATATGATAAGCTATGGGTTTTACGTGGGCTGTGGGAAGGTGTGCTTTGCTGGAACTGTTGACAATCATAGTATCAGTGCTGCCTGTGTTTGAGATTTTGGCTTCCAATGACATAATGCGTGTACATTTTTCATGCATCACATTATGCTGTTTGAGGAATAGGTGACCATCGGAGAGCATGAGACAATTCCTAATTGTCTAAAAATACCCACCCAACCAAGCTGCATACAGAAATTGTGGGAAAGTGCTGGTTCATGGTTTTAACAGGACTGATTTTGGGGCAGTGATATCGGTACCTGCTGGGGTAGGTGTTGGGTTTGATTCAAGACTGATGTTACCTGCTAGAGAAGGTAGTTTGGGAAGACTGCTTACTTGTGGCAAGGTAATTTACTTTTCATGGGCTGGGGGTATACTATACTTGGCAGGCCTTACTACAGCTTAGAGCATCTTCCGTATGCTTAGTGCATTTCAAAGTGTATGAGAGTTTAGAGTATTAAAATCAGTTTGGTTTGTCAGGCTTCTTATAAATATATATATATTGCACACACAATCTACTGTTGAGCAAGTCTTACATTGGCAGTGTGCAGAACACAACTTAATACAGTTTATAAGACACAAGCAAATTCAGTAAACCTATCAAAAAAGGCAAAAACTCAAGCCAGTGAAACTCAAGGACACAGATTCTGCAGGAAATAACAACAATCTCACTACTGTATATCTAAGCTACAAGTCTATGGTACCAGACCAGGCAAAATTTAATGTTAAAAATGTGACAAAGGCAGAGAAAGTAGAAGCAACTATATAAAAAATGAAAGCAACTCTAAGTGCAGCTTAAATATGTAATAAAGTACATAAAATGTATACTGTTAACTTCACTTTTGATAAAAAAAAATACTGTTTGGAAGACAGATAATATAGTGACTCCCAATACTCCCACTACTCTAAGTCTAACTATGAGTCTATGGCACTGCACCAGGCTAAAACTACAAACAATTGTCATTTTGATTTAAAATGAGACAACTGTCAGAAAATGAAGAAACGAATGTATCAAAATTAAATCAATTCTAAATGCAGCTTAAAAGAGAAATAAAAAACATAAAACGCATGAAACAGAGACAAAAGCAAGCATTAACAGTCAAAGGAGAGCACCTTCACAGTTTGATCTGTTAGTGTCCAGTAAAAGGAGCAGAGGAGGTGAGACTGGGAGGAGCCTCCAAGGGCAAATATACATTAGTTAAAACTAGGAGGAGCTTCTGAGGCCAAATATACATGGAGGGCAGGATGCTATGACCAAGTTTAAAAGCACAACAGTGAATTTTGGATAGGTGGAAAACAAAACTGATTTAAAGTCTATGGTAAATACAGAAGTCTAAATGTACTTCCCTGGATGTAAAATAGAATCTAAATGCTTTGTTTGGTTTTAGCTTCAGAAAAGCTTTAGCTTCCAAAAATCTTCACTATGATAAAGGCCGACTGTGTGTGCAATATAAGTACTTGGGTAATGAGAGATGGAAAAAGCTAAAGATCTAGCCAATAGATTCCCAACTACCACTGATTTTAATGAAAACAAATTAAAAGTAACTCACACCACTTGCCAAAACTAACCTTATTGGTCCCCATGACAAAGGGAAAAAAGTAGCATGGTTGTATTTCTTGGGCACCATAATCAAGTACTAGGATTTACTTCAGTAAAACTTACAAGTATTACTACAAGGTTAAAAATACATGTAAAAGAAAACCCTATGCCTTAAGGATCTGCATTACCAAATAGATTTGTAGATAGTATTCTAGAAATCTCCTATCATATTTAGGGTAGATTTAGTACAACACAGGATGTATGATTGTGGTAGCATTTGAGCATATCCAAAATCCATTACTATAGAAGGAAATCAATCTGAGTTCTCCTAAGAGTTATGTAAGAGTTTTATGAAAGTTTGACCAGAAATATACACAGGTTCTATACCATTTATCTAACAGGAAATTGAAAAGTTTGGCACTATCAGCTATCCTTATATACTTAAGGAGAATGTTTTTATTTATTTTTATTTGACATTTTTTAACTGGGATAGTCCGACTGGGGATATAATCTGTTTTCAGTGGAGGCCTGAGGAGAAAAGTTCCACATTTAGAAGTTTAATTACATACACAGAGATAAAATTGCAATTTACAACAAAAATGTTAGAATAAAGACTTTGTACAATGACTTTAGGTTCATACACAAATAAATTATAATTATATAGTACAATTTTGTTAGCTAAGTCTTTACACATTACATTTAAATGGACTAGTGTTGAGATAAATGGCAGCTTGCTTAAACTTTTGTTTAGAATATACTAGAGTTCAGTAACATTATAGTCTATTAATGGTAGGTTACTTGAGGATGATAAAAGTTAGTGCACTTAGCCTCATGTAGTCATAATATGGTTTACACTTAATAATATAAATAGCTTTGAACAGAGAAGGGGAGAAATATCATAGTAGTTTAGTGAGATTATAAATTTAGAGAATGTTTTAGTGAGACAGAAAGGAGAGATATAGACTAGGGTTAGAGTGATGGGAGAGTGAATCTGTATGGTCTCTGTAGGTATGTAGGGACTAAAAGAGCCTATAAAGAAAATGGAAGGTGGGCAGAGGAAAGCAGAGGTAGAGGGGGGATTAATCTGGAGTTACGCATGTGCAGAGTCATGAGTAGAGCCATGACATATTCAAATGCTCTGTAATGAATTACCTGCTCTTAAACATTCTGTAGTCTCATATATAGATTGTTATCCCTGGTATTGATACTATGCCCCAAAATTGTAACACCAAGAAAGGCAGGTAATGCCACATTTTTTCATGGCTTGTACACAATGCTTGTTAGCCCTCTCATTTTCCTCTTTACTTCTGGATTCTCTCAAGTCTATTTATTTGGCAAGTGTTATAATGACTGAAAGATTCACAGTATTCCATAATAGGCAGTACGGTAAAAGTAAAAAGTGTAATCAAAACTTCTTTCTCTCTTCTTCTGATACTCCTCAAGATGTCTTTTAAAAGACCATAAATCTTCATAACCACTGTCTTTATATGATCACCACAGTCCAAACCATCATCTACCATGTATCCTAAATCTCTCATAGAACTTACTAAGGTCAAAATTTCCATATTCTGATAATAAGTTTAATGGTTATTTCCAAAACCAAAATGCATCACATTGCATTTCTTGGCAATAAATTGCATACCATTTTTGATGACCCACCTGAATAAAATATGTTGATAGTATTGCAAATTATCACAATCATATATATTTGTAACTATACACTCAACTTTAATGACTTTGGAAGATTGACTTAACCAGGTGCTACCAAAGAAGAAATCCCTGGGGTAAATCAAACTGACATTTCTTATTTTTGAAAAAGAATACCATATTTTCAGTCTAAATTTCCCTTGTGATAAAGTGTTTAATGTAGACATTAATATTACATTAACATAACATCAAGTATTCTGTCATGGGGAACTGAATCATAAGCCATCAGCAGAGCCAGGAAAACAATGTCAGTAGCAAGGCCCAAGTCCATTGAGCAACAGATGTTATCATACACTGGATAAGCTTAATTATACATGATCTCCTCACAAGGAAACCATGTTGACATATATCAGTTCTTTGTCCAATATCCCACCCGGAACAAATTTCAAACTGATCGCTCAAGATATTTACCCAGTTTTGAGGTCAAACTCATAGGTCTATAGCTTTCCAGTGGTTGTACATATCCTTTGGGTATTGCAACAGCAGATGCTTTCTTTCCCTATTTTTGGAACAAATCCCTACTCCAGTCATTGTTCAAAGAGTATTTGAAGACATGATACCAAGCCACTTTCTAGGTCATAAATAAATATCCATTTAAATCATTAAGACATGGGGATGAACTTTCTTTAATGCCCCAAATACCTTTGAAACAACTCTTAAAGGATATTCAGATAAGAAACAGATCTACTACCTGTCTTATGGTTATAATCCTTGCACCTATTTAAAAGTAAGAATTCCTTCACAAATAATTCTGCCAGTTCACCTGGGTCTATAATAGCCAGGTCCCCATACCAAACACTAATGTAGGGAGAATTTTATTTCCGTAAGCAACTTACAGTGGATATAAAAAGTTTACACACCCCTGTTAAAATGCCAGGTTTGTGTGATATATAAAAATGAGACCTCATAAGTCATTTCAAATCTTTTCCCACCTTTAGTGTGACCTATAACCTGTACAATTCAATTGAAAAACAAACACATCTGTTAGGAGAAAAAAATATAAAAAATAAAAAACATGCAATAAGCTGGTTGGATAAGAGCGCACACTTTTAAACTAATACTTTGTTGAAGCACCTTTTGATTTAATTACAGCATTCAGTCTTCTTGGGTAGGAGTCTACCAGCATGGCACATCTTGACTTGGCAATATTTACCCACTCTTCCCTGCAAAAGCACTCCAAATCTGTCAGATTGCGAGAGCATTTCTTATGCACAGCCCTCTTCAGGTCACCACACAGATTTTCTATTGGATTTAGGTCTGGGCTCTGGCTGGGCCATTCCAAAATTTTAATTTTCTTCTGGTGAAGCCATTCTTGGATGTATGCTTGGGGTCATTGTCATGTTGAAAGGTGAAATTCCTTTTCATCTTCAGCTTTCTAGTAGACGCCTGAAAGTTTTGAGCCAAAAGTGACTGGCATTTGGAACTGTTCATAATTCCCTCAACCTTGACTAAATTCCCAGTTCCAGCTGAAGAAAAGCAATCCCAAAGCATGTTACTGCCACAACCATGCTTCACCATGGGGATGGTGTTGTTTTAGTGATGCAAAGTGTTGTTTATGTGCCAAACATACCTTTTGGAATTGTGGCCAAAAAGTTCAATCTTGGTCTCATAAGACCATAACACATTTTCACAAATGCTTTTGGGAGATTTGATGTATTGTTTTGTAAATTTTACCCAGGACTGGATGTTTTTCTGTTTAAGAAATGGCTTCCGTCTTGCAACCCTATAGCCCAGACATATGGAGAATACAGGAGATTGTTGTCACATGTAGTACACAAACAGAACTTACCAGAAATGTATCCAGCTCCTTCAGTGTTGCTGTAGATCTATTGGCAGTCTCCCTGTCCAGTTTTCATCTTGTCTTTTTATCATTTTTGGAGGGACACCCAGTTCTTTTCAACGTCACTGTTGTCCCATATTTTCTCCACTTTTTGATGACTGTCTTCACTGTGTTCCATGGTATATTCAATGCTGTGGAAATGTTTTTGCACCCTTCTCCTGACTGATACCTTTCAACAATGAGATCCTTTGATGCTTTGTAAGTTCTCTGTGAACCATGGCTTTTGCTGTAGCAGGCAACTGAATAAATGTAAGGAAAATCCTGCTAGGACAGCTGAACTTTATTTGGAATTAATCAGAGTCTTTTCAATTCATATGTTCATAGGTTCATAGGTTCATACTAGGCTATCTGCCCTAGGGCATTTATAAGCCTAGCCAGAGTGTGTATGGCTTTCGCCACCCATTTTAAATTAATTTTGCTATGCCCTTTTTCGAGGTTAGTATACTGTGCCACTGTCTAACAGTGACACAGAAGTGATACCCGGGGTAAACCTACAATCTCCCATCCACTCATCAAGATTCCTCTTGAAGAGAGTCAATGAGGGACTCTGCCTAACCTGGACTGGGATTTTATTCCAGAGTGAAGGGAGCCTCTGGGTTATGAATCTGTCCCTCCAGCATGTCCTATTTATTTCAGTGCTGAGGTTCAAGTCCCTCGAGCGTAGCTCGATGGGATTTGGATTTTCTGAGGTGCAGCATGTCCATTAATTCCGGGTTGGACATGGCTTTATACGTCAGGCACAGATCGCCTCTGAGCAGGTGGTATGCCACTGAGTAGAGCTGGAGTTTCTTTAACCGGGCAGCATACAGCATCTGTTTGAGCCCCTTGATCCTCTTGGTGAGGTACTTTTGGGGTCTTTCCAGTTGCTGCAGGTGTCTGGTAAGGTACATCCCAAAAGGGGCATTGTACTCAATTATGGGCCTGATGAGGGATGAGTAAAGAGGCATGATAACCTCCCCTGATCTAGATGTGAATCCCTTCATGATTGGGTGGGCTATATAAAATGTTTTTCTAACCACTTTGGCCACGTGGTTGTCAAATGAGAGATTGCTATCAACTTGGGTCCCCAGGTCCCTAATTACTTCTTCTGTACTTCATGGATTAACACCTATGTGGTAATTTGTGGGCACTTTGTTTTTGCCAAAGGGGATGACTATACACTTTTTGGTGTTTAGCTTGAGGCCATGGCTCTGGCACCAGTTGTCTGTTTCTATGAGGCCCTTTTGGAGGATGCTTGTGTCGGCTGGAGAGTCTATTATGGCGCCCAGTTTGCAGTCATCTGCGAACTTGGTCAGCCACAGTCCTTCCATGTTGGCCTGTACCTCCAAGAAATATATACCGAACAAGAGAGGTCCCAGGACTGAGCCTTGTGGGATGCCACTTGTAACTGGTTTGGAGTATGACATGGCTCCAGCTATTCTAACCATGTGGGTTCTGTCCTTGAGCCAGTTTGCAACCCATATAGTGACATAGGGGTTTATATTTAAGCTGGTGAGCTTATCTATAATGCCCGAGTGGGGTATTGTATCGAAGGCTTTTGCGAGGTCCAGGTAGGCTGTGTGGGCCACCTTCCCCTTGTCAATGGCCTTGGTGACTGTTTAAAAGAAATCGACCAGGTTTAAGAGGCAGGATCTGCCCTTAACAAAGCCGAACTGGGTAGGATCCAGTGTCTGTAGGTCCCCAATATCTTTATTTATAAGGTCCATGATGATCCTTTCCATAGCTTTGCAGACCAAGCTAGTGAGACTTATGGGGCGATAGTTTCCAGGATCCATTGAGGCACCACCTTTGTGGAGAGGGACCACTGTTGCTGTACGCCACTCTTTGGGTACATATCCTGTAGTAAGGCTGAGATTGAACAGTAGTTTTAGGTTTGGGTTTAGCTCTTCTTGGAGTTCATGTAGGACGCAGCCCGGGACACCATCTGGTCCCATTGATGCTGTGTTTCTTGCTTTGGAGAGGGCAGTTCTTACCTGAGCATCTGAGATGTCAGGGGGCAGCACTCTGCTGGGATAGATGTTAGCCCATTTGGTGGGGAGGGGGGGGAGAAGTTTGCGCTGAACCTGTCAGCTAGAATGTTGGCAATGTCTGTGGGTTTGGTGTATTTTTTGTCATTTTGGACTAATTCTGAGCATATCTGGGAATCCCCACCCAGGTTCCTAACATAACTAAAGAAAGCCTTGCGATTATCCTTAGTGTCCTGTGCAATTTTTCTCTCAAAGCTGGCCTTAGATGATTTTATGAGTGCCTGTAGTTTTTTGCTAATACTGATCAGCGATGCCTTCCCTTTTTGGGATTTTGGTCTATCATGTAGTAGCTTCCTCCTTCTATTGTATAGTCTGTTTATGGCTGGGGTCCACTAGACAGGATGTCTGCCTTTGGAGGATTGGGTCTTGGTTTTATTTGAGATTGCATGATCCATGCATTCCTGAAGGTGTTCATAGAATGCGTTTATAAAGGATTTTGTGGTCTGGGTCGTATTATCCACAGGCCTGGGGGCTTTGAAGGATTCCACCTTGGTTTTGAGGAGTGTGAAATTTGCTTTAGAAAAGTTTTTCACTGTGGTTTCTGGGCATGGGGTGGGGTCGGGATGTGAATATCCAGTGAGATTAATTTATGGTCTGATCTTACCAGTGAGGGATACACTTCTGGTCTGGAGCATAGAGTCCCCATGTTGGTGATGATCAGGTCCAGTATGTTTTCCCCTCTTGTGGGAGTGGTAACAAGTTGTTCCATAGCATTTGAGTTTATAAATTCTAGGAACCTTTGGGCTTGGGTGTTGGAGCTAGAGTAATGCTCCCAGTCTATGGTTAGGTAGTTGAAGTCACCCAATATAATGGTGTTTGGAGAGAACTTCATATTTTCCAGTGTTCTCAGGAAGGCCGAGTGGGGTTCCTGGGTTTGGGAGGGTGGTCTGTAGCAGGCTATAAACTGGAAGGCAGTTTTACCCACTGTTAGTTGCACATGGATAGTCTCTGATGCTTCGTGCTGTGCCACCAACCTGGAGGTGTGGGTATCTTTGACGAATATTGATACTCCCCCTCCTTTTGTGGTTCAGTCCAAGTTTTGGGACCGAAAAGCATGGTATGAGGTATAACCTGGTAGTGCTGGGGGGCTCTCGAGAGCCTTGAACCATGTTTCTGTTACTGCACAGATATCGATGTTCTCCATGCCAAGGAGAGTTTTGAGTGTGTGCATCTTGAGGTTTAGACTTCTGGCATTGAGTAGCATTACTCTTAGTTTCTTATCCCTTGTGATACCTATGGAGGTGGGTTTGTCTTTTGAGCCTTGCCTAAAAAGGCACTATGGGGGTAGCAAGAGCCTTTGCCAATATCCGAAAGCCCAGGGGTGACAGGTGCAAGCCATCCCTAGTGAAACATCGTGGCTTGTCGAGTATGTCATCCCAGGCTGACAGGCATTGGATCCCCTTTGAATGACACCAATACTTAAGCCAATTGTTGAAATTGATCATCTTGTCTTCATACTGTGGCATCATTCTTGGTGAGGGTAAGATGCTACTCAAGGTCAGGGTCATACCGGCCTGGGCTACATACTCAGAGAGCTCCTCTATGTCTCTTTTCATGTAGTCCAGGGAGGTACATCTCAGGTCATTCACACCAGCATGGACAATGACTGAGTCATATTTGTACTTGCCTTGGAGTGACCTGAGTGCTTGTGTTATGTTGCGGATCCTAGTGCCCGACAGGCAGCTCACCATGACCTTCTCCTTGTTCATTCAGTCTGGTGAGTGGGACGTCAGTGTGCCTGATGATAGAGTCACCTATTACAAGTGCATCAGGTGTGTTGTTTAGCCTTAAGGGCTGTGACTGTTCGGCACACTGGTTTTGTGAGCTATGTGTTGCACGTGTTTTGTTTTGGGGTAGCGGTTGCTTGGGTGTCTGCTTTGGAGGTCTCTGCTGCTTAGGCAGATTTTTATTTAGAGCCTCCAAGTATGTTTTTGTGTGTTTATGTGTTTGGTTTGATGTCGTGGTAGGTCTATGTGAGACTGGAATTGTAGTGAGTGTGGTTTCCTTCTCCTCCTGACTGGTTACGCCAGTACTGAGTTGAGAGAGCTTAGCCTCCAGTTTGGCTATATGGTTGCATCTCTCACATGTGTTGGAATTTGTTGGGAGGAGGAGCGGCTTGTCTGTGTACATTAGGCAGTTGTAACATTGCCTCAAGATTCCCAGATTCACCAGCTGGACTGGAGAGGAGATTGACAACTGACCTTTGGACATGCTAGAATAGTATTGGGAATTTCTTTATAATTGAAAAAAATGGCCAATGAGGAGCAAGGTACTCCAGGGGGAGTTTGTGAGGGTGTAGTGCTTTTAATTTTTTAGTGCTGACTTATATAATTGCTTTAGTGAGCAAGTGCCAGGTAACTTAAATGCAAAAATGACAAACAGTAACTTTCTTTCAAGTGAAACAAGGAAATAAGTATAGTAAGCAATGCAGATATCACTAGGGATCCACAGAAGCGCTGAAAAGCCGCATTTTAGGTGGAATTAGCTTTTCAGGGAAATAACAAGCATACAAACAAAACTAGATTCAGCAGGCCTGGATCTAGTCTATGCTACAGCAAACAAGGTGTACCAATTATGGTAAGAAATAGTTCAAATATGCAGGCACTATAAGCCTTTTACCAGAAATTTCCAGCTCAGAAGGGCAGAGTCCAGCCTCTTCTCCCACAAGAGGGCAGACCACGAACCTTCTTAATGTAAAATAACTGGCCTGAAGCACAGGTGCTTAAACCAGAACTAATACACTTTTAGAATAACAGACACTGAGCCCTCAATCAGCAGTTCCCAACTTAAAAGGATGTAAGCTACCTGTCCTGCCACCACAGTGCAGCCCACAAACCTTCCTAATGTAAAACAACTGGTCTAAAGCCCAAGTGCTTAAACTAAAAGGCTTAGAATAAGTTATACCAAGCAGTAATAAATACAATTGAGTACTTTTAAGATGACGCAAAAGCAAAATAAAGTAGGAAAAAACACAAATACAGTAAAAGCAGATAATTTTTTTTTTTTTTTTTTTAGTGGAAAGAGAGAAAGGAGTAGCCAAAACTAAGCTGATTGGCCTTCTCAAATGTTCTCCCTGTACTGGGTAGAATGAGGTAATGACACTAGACTGGGAAGAGGGTCCCAGATCAAATTTACACTAGGGGCGGGCAACTGCAAAGCCACCAACTATAAAAACTGCAGAAATGTTTCACAGCTGAAAAGCAGCAGTGAGCCTTAAATGAAAGTTTTAAACAGCTAAAGGAGCCTCTAGAAAAATGAGTTTTCTGCCACCAGTTATCAGAAACAAACAACCCAACAGATGCTTAGTAAAAGTGGACAATTTCCAGTTAATACCTCACACACAGTGAAACTAGCTAGAAAAATACAACACAAAGTGCTATAAATAACAAAGAAATAAAGAACAAAATAAACAAAAAACAGGATACTTAATGTTATATATTATAGCTCCGAGTTTCCTCAGTGTCCTTCCTTCGATTAGTTCATTGTGAAATGGCAGAGCATTCACAACTGAACTTCTTAGGTAACAGAAGGTTGAAACCTGAGACAGCTTTTAAGAAAGAAATCTCAAAAGAACCAATGAGGTGCTTAGTCTAAGCTGTAGTCCAGGTGACCTCAGTCAGCCAATGACCTCAAACAATTCTCTCTCACAGAAATGCCTGATGGCTTTGGCCAAACCAATGTCTCTGAATATGTGCTCAGACAAACAGCCTCCACAAACACTAGGCCCAAATACAAGCCTGAATATGGAAATGCTACAAATATCCACACTACTTAGAACAAACTGCAGAAATGTTTCACAGTTGAAAAGCAGCAGTGAGCCTTTTGTACCCAAGAAGACTGAATGTTGTAATTAAATCAAAAGGAGTTTCAATGAAGTATTAGTTTAAGGGTGTGCACACATGCAACTAGCTTACTGTATGTTTTTTATTTTTTATATTTTTCCCTTAACAGATTTGTTTGTTTTTCAATTGATTTGCACAGGTTATAGGTCGCATTAAAGGTGGGAAAAGTTTTGTAATTATTTATTGTGGTCTCGTTTTTTTATATCACATAAACCTGGCATTTTAACAGGGCTGTGTACACTTTTTATATCCACTGTAGGTACTTGAATAGGGCCTTTTAATTCCTCTTAACATTCTCTGATAACCGGTTCTCATAGTCATTTCTAATCTTCAGACATAAACTCTTCGAAGATTTTTTTTCCAATGTTATATTTATATTTAATGGATGCATATGATATACATTTATATCTTTTCCAGAGGGCATTTGTTTTAATTTTCAGCTGTGGTAACTTTCTTGTCCACCCTGGAAGAAAACATTTATTGTGATAATTGGCCACACCAACCAGTACACTAAAAACCTGTTTATTAAGGCATTTAATTTACTATGAAAGTATCACCTTTCTTTAGCTGACTTTCCTTCCAGCTGTCTCACCCATTACCAAGAGCTATGTTCCTTATTTATAGACTCAAAATTGTTTCATTACTTAAGTGCAAACAATTGTATATGTATTGCTTAGTATATTCTTCCAGTGAGACTGGCTAGGAATAGTTCCATAGACAGCGAAGCCCAAAGAGCTGCAAAATATGACTTTACTAAATGTATACATGGTGGTGGGTGGCAGCATGCAATCAACAGATATTGCACAGTTCCATGCCAGTGTGACAAAACGGAAACTAGGAATGAGTTGAGGGCATGCATATTCTCTATTATATTACCTATTTTAACTGCAGAAAAAGGCAATACTCGCTATTTGGTCTGTCCTTTTATGTGAAACTATTGACTTTTAAATACATTTCATTTTCCTGGCATAGGCAGTGTAACAGTGCACTTTCAATCCGCAATCCTTCTGGATAGTCCACCACATAATACCTACTACTCTTTCTCAGAATCAATGCATTTTCATATCTAGAGTAAAGTTTGTGCATTAACTGTAAATGTTGGATGCTTTTCTTTCTCCTGCCCTTCCTCTTTAAAATTATTCTGTCATACTGCCTATTATTATTTTCTGCATCCATATCATGTCCCTTACTTCTCTCCTTTATTCTGGACAGAAGACTTAACTCTTCCTGTTTATCATTGCTTCTCATATACTTTCGTCTTGCCTTTGTCTTCTCCTTCCCTTTATAGAGGCAGTGAAATTAAGTATCATGCCAACTAGATATATTTAAAGTTACAGTATAATATCTCTTCTTTTATGAGTCATTCTCACAACGGATGCATTGAATAAACTTAATGACTCTGGACACAGTTTTCTCCATGTGTGCATAGTGCTTCATTACTGCAGTTGCAATCACCTGTGGACTTTTCTTGTTCTATGGACTTCAAGGTAACGCCTGACAAAGTATTTTACCTTCAGATTCTTAGAACTCTGAAAAGTGTCTCTTGCCCTTTCTTCCATTCAACATCAGTTGTAATTTCCACACTCAAATAGCAAGGGGTCTGAATGGAGCGATGATAAGTCAGCATGCAAAGTACTGAACCCTGTTTTTCACAAAATCTCACCAAGACAGCACTGATATATAAACTGTATTTATATAGCATATAACATGGACAGAAATTGGTCAAAAATAAAAAAGATAGCTGGTACACAAGACCCAGGATAAAAAAAGTTCCTAATCGTGGTAGGTGCACTAGTGTCAGGACTGGAAAAAATTACTGTGCAGAATCCTCAAAATATGGAAATATTCCTACAATCAGGCCAGGCCAGGCCCAGGGGGAGAATGCCCCCCCCCCCGTTGTAGAAGGAAATAGCAGTCCACAAAAATTATAAAAATTGATAGGCCAAAGAAGAGTCATAAAGATGATAGAGTAGACTATTGAAGATAAAAAAAAATGATGTATGGTTACTATTATGCACAAATCCCAGAATTTCCAGACACAATATATATATATATGTGTATATATACAAAAAGATTAAGAGAGAAATTACAGGAAAGAAAAATACTTTCACAAGAAAAACTGTCAGAAGCCTCAAATAAAAATTTGTGTTCATTAATACAACAGATTTATGAAAAACGGGACACACAGAGGTGGTGCAGTGGTAGCGTTGTTGCCTCACAGCAAGAGGTTCTCCTGTTTGATTCTCAGTTGGAGTGCAGGGAGTGTCTTCTGTGTGGAGTCTGCATATCCTCCCCGCGGTTGGGTGGGCATTCGAAAGACATACATAAATGGGCGTGCCTTAGTTAAAGGTTAAACGTCGAGCTGGCACCTTGACGTTTGTGAAAATCTACTGCCAATCATTAGCGGAATGGAGTTCCACTGTGGTGACCCTAACTGGTAAAAGCTGAAAAGACAAACGAGGTATATAGACCAAGAAACTTTGATCTGTTTTAAAAAAGAAGCATCTGAGGAAATGCAAAAATATAAACAAGAAAACCTAGAGATTTTTGAAAAGCATAAAAAAGAAATATGGGCATGGGGAAGAAAAAGAGATTTGATATGGTGCAATGTTTATGAAATGTCAAAAGCCAAATTAATCAGTGCAAAAAAGGTAGCCCAAAACACACTCAAAGAGATATACAGGCAAAGGTGGCCAGACATGGAAAATTTCACAATAAAAAAATAATATCACAAAGAGGATAATGTAGAAAAGAAGATGAGCAAAATAGAAGTTAAAAAATAGAAGCTTAAGTTATGGAGTGTCTGAGAAGTGAAGGATTTGGTGTAGAAGTCCTAACACAGGTTACATCACAGCATGATGGAACTAGTCCCCAAAGTAAGGAAAAACAGCAAGATCGGGAGACATCTGAAGAAATATGGACATGGCAAAGAAAAAGAGATTTAATATGGTGTAATATCTATGCAAAGGAGAAAGCAAAACTAATCAATACAAAAAGAGCAGCACCAAAGATATTTTAAGAGAAATATAGACAAAGGAATACAGACATGGGAAAGATTACAATTAAAAAAAAACAAGAAGATAAAAAGGAAAAGTAAAAACGGAGATAAGTAATGGAGAAGTTAAATAAATAGAAAATGAGGTTATGGAATACCTAAAAAGTGAAGGATTCAGTGTAGAAAATCTAATTCAGAAAGCACCACAACAGGATAGAGCAATGGGCATCCACATTAAGGGGAAACTAGTGGAATGTGGAAGCGATTGGCCAGGTGCCATATGAAGATATTTTGGGTCTTCTACAGCAAACCAGTATAAATGTTCATTTAAAGCTGGACAGCAAGAGAAGGAACAGGAAACTGTGGAAACTCTGATGCAGTCAATGTTGAGGAGTGATAGGCCAGTGAGTTCCCATATCACAGAACAATGGATGGCACAGGATGAAATTGAAGAGAATGTGCCACAGGAAGAAGCTATAGAACTTTCTATAGAATGCCCACAGGAAATGGAAAACAAAAAAAATGCGTCCTAAGTTTAGAAGAAAATGATCTAAGTGAAGACTTGCTTGATTTAATAGAGATAGACATATTAAGATCAATGAAAGAAATAGACTGCAGATTGCAGAAGGTCAATAAAACCCAACAAGTCAAAGTCTGATAAAACAAATGAACACAGTAATTAGGACAGTCCATAGAGATCTATGCAATATAACAGAAGTAAACAGTATATATTACTGTTCAGCTAAGTTAATAACTGATAAAGTTCTGCCACAAGAACATAGGGAAGTGAGGGAAAGGAAGGGGAAAAACTGAATACCATCATGGAAGTATCAAATAGAAAACTATAAAGCAATTACTACAAGAAGTCTCACTGCTAGAAGAGTATAGAACAAGGAACAGATCAGCAAAAATAAGTAGACAGATGGATGTGATAAAATCAAAGCGCAGTATTAGAGCAGATCAGGACCTATAATGCAAATAATAAACTAAAAATCTCAGCACAGGTGCAAAAACTTAGAAGATACTCAGATAAATATAAAGGAAAAGTACAAAATAAGCAATTTATTGATCACACAAAAAAAATTTATAGAGAATTGGGAAACAAGGTAAAAGGAATTAAAATACCATCAAAAAAGAAGAAATAGATATATTTTGGAGAAATATTTATAAAGATCATGTGGAACATAACAAAGATACTAAATGGATAGAAGAAAAAATAAAGAATAAGAAGTTTAAAGGTACAAGATATGAAATGGGATGAAGTAACAGCCAGAGAGATTGAAACAAAGTTAAGAAATTCATCTAACTGGAAAACCCCAGGCCCAGATGCAGTACCTAACTTCTGGTTAAAAGTATTCACATCTTTGCATGAAGATTTAGCCATAATTAAGAACTATTTATATGCACACCCAGAACAAACACCAACCTAGCTAACAACAGGAAAACCAATGCTCCTCCTTAAGAGTGAACCTGCAAGTTACCCTAAACATTATAGATCAATAACTTGCCTTCCAACAATATATAAACTATACACTGGAACTGATGCCAACGTAGTTTATAGTCATTTAGAAGAAAACTCAATTATGGCAATAGAACAAACGGGCAATAAAAGAAAGTCATATGGGACAAAGGATCATTTGTTGTTAAATAAAGTCATGTTAGAAAACTGTTAGTATGGGAAGAATCTAACTATGGCATGGATTGACTACAAAAAAGCATTTGATAGTATGCCACATTTATAGATAAAAGAGTGCTTAACAATGTATAGGATACACCCTACACTGATCAACTAAATTACAATGACCATGAGACAGTGGCAGACAACTTTGCAATTAAGCCATGATAAAGGAAAAAATATTATCCCAGGGATAAAGACTCAAAGGAGGATATTCCAGGGTGACTCTTTGTCACCACTGCTATTCTGTCTTACCCTTAACACATTAAGTTGTCTACTTGACAGCTTAAGCCATGGCCATAATTTGGCTCCTAGAAAACAACAAAGTGTAAAGACTTTTCATCTCCTCTTTGTCAATTATTTAACTTTGTAAAGCTCATCAGACGAGTAACTGAAAGCACAGCTGCAAGTTGTCAAAAAATTTCAGATGATAGAAGAATGTCATTTGGTTTTGAAAAATGTGCAAAAGCAACCTTTAAAGCAGGAAAACTGCAGCACCACGAAAATTTCATTTTGGGACAAGAATGTGATATCAACAAACTTGAACAAGAGGGATTGTATAAATATTTGGGAACTGATGAAGGATCAACAATAAAACATGAACAAATGCAAATAAAACTTAGTAAGGAATATTTCAAAAGACTTAAATTAATCCTGACAACAGCGTTGACATCTAGGAATAAAATTCAAGCTGTAAAACAATTTGCTATTCCTGTCCTAACTTATACTTTTGGAGTGATTGACTGGCCATAAAATGTGCTGAATAGATTAGATAGGAAAATAAGAAGGATGCTTCATGCTCACCAAATGAGTTATAAAAAATGAGTTCATACCAAGATTATATATTCCCCATTCTGAAGAGGGGTTGAGCCTCCTTGAAATTGATTACATGTATAGATATGCAAGCATGGGACTGCACAATCTGCTGACCTCATAAGACCCAAACATACTGAAAGTTTTGAAACGAGGAGAATAAATCTAAGATGACTTCTCTGCTTAGTCTAGCAGAAGCATATCGGCATCAAGCAGGAATGGAAATCAAACCAGAAATAGAAAAAAATCAGGCAGCAACTGAATGTAACAAATACAAAAGAAAGAATATAAGGTGAAGGACCAGATGAGAAGGCAAGAAATGTGGAAAGTACATAAATATAGTTGCAAGTATGGAAAATTTCTGGAAGAACCTCTTGTTGATCAGGATCAAATGCAGGAATGGTTAAGCACATGCAAATTCAAACCAAGAGATGAAAGGTTAATATTGGCAGCCCAAGATAGTGGGCTACATATACATTGGTTTACAAAGTCCATTGAATATGTAGAAGAAACAGACAAATGTAGGTTTTGTAAAACAGAATTGGAAATGGTTGCACACCACATTGCTGGTTATGACATACTAATGGCAGAAGGATTGTATACTGAAAGGCATAATAATGTGGCAAGAGTGTTGCACTGAGGATTGTGCAAACATTATGGCATTTATCCACAAAAAGAATTCACACCGCTCTTTCTCCGGTACCAATCACCACTGCTTCCACGTACTAATAGCACACCTCAGTGAACACAAAACTGTCTTTGCTTGATATTTAAAAACCAAGTCTTTTTATTGTTAAAACTTTAAATGCGATTGTTTAAACATACATTTTTCGTCGGGACTCCTGTCCCAACTTCATCAGAAGTACAAACCGCCCCTAAACTACGCTCAACTAATATATCTTCTTCACCGAATTAATGTGTTAATTATTGAACACAATTTAAAATTTAAAGTAGATGCCTTAAAGAGGCTTAAAGTGACAACCTGCTGAGTGATTTAATAAAAGTGAGACTTCTTACTGACATGTTTTATTATATTCTACATTGTAATGTCATTTTTATTTTTTGTTTGTGTATATATGTATATATATATATATATATATATATATATATATATATATTGAGTCTCATCATTAACCTGTCTTTTCCTTCATATTCGATCTTTAAAATTATAAATAATTTAGAATATATATTGAATTTGATTTGATGAATTTACTAACAATAATAATAATATTAATGTTGGAACTATTTATTGATAATAAATAAATAAGTGTATATAAATGTATACAAATAAATCTATACAAGTAAATCTAAATGTTGTGTACGTATTATGTTGTATTATATTTTTGTAATATTATGCCCATTCTTCCAAGCTGACCGAGTAGATACCATGTGTTAAATTGTGAATTATGTGTTGTATATTGTAAAATGTCTGTTTTACTTACTAATTGATAACTTCTGGATACGTGTCTCTTATTATCAAAGCTGATTTAGTTAAAGCAAAGACAGTTTTGTGTTCACTGAGGCGTGCTATTAGTACGTGGAAGCAGTGGTGATTGGTACCGGAGAAAGAGCGGTGTGAATTCTTTTTGTGGAGAAGTTGTTAATTTTCCTCAGTTACGTTTGTTTTGGTTATGGAGTCTTCACCGCTCAGCAGCCCGTTGCCACCACACGAGAATTCAAACCAGGATGGAAACCTTACACTATTGATTGGTTTGCTAACGCAAAAGGTGGAAGCGTTAGCTGAAAAAGTTGACGTGGTTTCAAGGATCCAAACTGGATTATGTCAACCAGCGAGTTTGGAAAGCAGCTCTACGGTAACAAATACAACGAATGTATGTCCAGTTAACGACAACTTTAGGAACGTTACTTTAACATCTAACCTGCAAAGACCTCAGTGTTTGCCAGGAACAGTAAACGGGGATCGGCGGGAAGCCAGCAACACTGGTACACTATTAACGCAATCTTTTGAAACCACAGACAACACAACGGACCGTACCCGAGGCTCAGCACCAGTAAACCCAAATGCAAACTTTAATGCTTGGGTGAACAGACCTTTTATTTTTGAAAAAAGCGCACACGGAGCGCCAAATACAACAACTGAAGAGGTAAGCGTGGACTTATCTGTGAAACTAAATGAATTTCATGAAAAACTATTTAAAGTACGCAAATTGCAGTTAGAGATAGCGTATTTTAATGAATGTATTAATCTAAAAATCGTACCGAAAGGGTTGCGTCAATGGCAGTTTCCTTCAGGGTTAAGGGAAGGAACACCATTTTATGTAGCCCTTATAAATCTTTTTAACAAGCATGGACTGGAATTACTGGAGTTGCTTAGTACTCAGTATAAGTTAATTGTAGACTCCTTATTAATTGAACTAGAAGAACTGGACAAAATTATCAAAACTGACATTAATTTTCTTAGATACCAGTTTGAATATGAACGTTGTTTTAGTAGTATAGACGATCACATGCTAAAAATAAAGAATACAAAGGCAAAGAAAATAGCTTGAGATGTAAAGGAATATAAAGAAGGGAAAGCGTATCCTAAACCACCAATGAGTCAAGGGATTTTAACCTTAGACACTAACAACAGAAATGGTAGCCCAGACGGGAATATTTGCAATAATTTGATAGACCCAGTACAACAGACAGGTAATGTTGATGGAGATGATCCAGAAGAAAATGAAGCTAGTACCAGTAATGGGCTACGTCGGAGTGAAAGACTCAATCAAATAAATAGTAATGCAAGCAAAAATTTCAAAGCAAACTTTAGCAGGAATGACAATTCTGGTAATGTCAGTGAAAGGAACCAACAACAAAATTTTCAGAGAGTGAATTCCTATCAAAGGAAAAAGAACAACAAAATGAGGAACAAAAGGAAGAAATGGTAAATGTGTTAGGTACCTTTAGTAATGAGAGTAGTCAACTTGAAATTCTAATCAATTCAAGTGGTGACTTTAAAATTTATAACTACTCAAACATTTCCATTTTGCCAGATGTTGTCGAGCTATTGTCCAAGGGATACACATTTGTCCCTTCAAGAACGACTGATTTAGCGCAAACAATATTAGACCTGAAATTGTTTTGTAGAAAAATAAATTTAACAGGTCTAATGGGGAACAACGCACAGAACAACTCTGAACTATACATATCCAGCGTGTACAATCCCCCTTTACATCCTTCAGTAGCACTATTTGAAAATGCAACAGAATTAGATCTAAGGGACATGGTGAAATCTAACATCTACAAAAGAAAATATAACTACAACATAAGTAAGGAAGAGAAACAACAACTAGAATTTCTGTGCCAAGCCCCCATAAGAATCATGAAACCAGACAAGGGAGGGGGCCTGGTAATTATGTCACTAGAATATTACAACAGCAAAATGTTATCCATCCTTGAGAGTGACACGTACATAGAAGCATCGACCAATGAAATGCATGGAGCTCATAGAAAAATTCGAGCTTTCATAGAAGAAATATATATTGAAGCCAGAATTGATAGAGACACTTACTTGTATTTGCAACAATCATTTCCCAGAACACCCTATTTATTTGGAATACCGAAAATTCATAAAGGCCTTGATGATCCACCAATGAGACCACTGGTGGACGGCAGAAAAAGTTCGACATACACGTGTGCAAAGGTTTTGGACAATATCTTGAAAAAATATATATCAAGGGAGAAACAGATCTCGAAGGATTCATGGTCATTTCTCAAATCAATTAATGAATTAAGATTTGTTCCACAATCTTTCTTCGTGACAATAGATGTGAAAGATTTATATTCTTGTGTCCCACATCAGATAGCAATAGAATGGGTTGCTAATATGTTGCGTCTCTCCAACGCGCCCAACAGTGAGATATCATTGGTCGAAGAATTAATTGACACAGTATTGTCTTACAATTATATAATGTTCAACAATACTATTTACCATCAAAAAGTAGGTGTAGCGATGGGCTCACCATGTGGTGGAGCCATCGCAAACCTGAATAACTTATTGAGAGAGGTCATTCCTTTTAAACAAAATTGAATTCAAAAAGAACTTGACATTCTACACACGTTTCCTGGATGACATATTCGTTTTATTCCAAGGGACGGAAGATGAAATGGAGTGTTGCCTAGCAAGTCTTAACAATACGACAGACTTCTTACAGTTTACATTTAAACATGACAGAGACAAAATAGACTACCTAGATGTTTCTCTCAGGAAGGACTATGAAAAGAGAAGCTATTTATCAAAAATATACAGAAAAAAATGTATTCCAACATGTATTTGCATTTTATGAGTTGCCATCCAAGGCACCAGAAAAAATCTGTTGTGAAAGGACAGCTCGTAAGGACAGCCCGAATGATCTCAATTGACATTGAATTTGAAGAAGAATGTGATTTAATATTTGACTTCTTCACGCAGAGGGGTTACCCGTCTGACTTCTTAAACGAAATATTCATGGAAGTAAAATATAAGAGGAATGTGGGCATATATGTGCCTATGTTGAGGCTAAAAGGCCTACAGGGCCAAGTGTTACAAATAGATGTAGAAGGAGGAAGTCAATGTGAGATGGCAGTATCTGGAACACAAAATGATAACCCAAATCGAAGTTGTAACTTTATTTGCACATACAATTTGGACTCAAAGTTAATATACAACATTATGGTGAAAAACTGGGAATATCTGTTGAATGACAACCTTTTTAGTAAGTTGCTACCATGTAAACCAAGGATGATTTACAAAAAAGGCATGAACTTAAAAGAAATTCTACAAAGGAAGAATAAAACTTTCACAACACAAGCAGGGATGCACAAGTGCTGTATGTGCAACTGCTGCAAATACATTGATGAAGGCAAAAGTTTTATTATAAATGGTAAAAAGTATTTTTCAGAAGCCAAATATAATTGCAATAGTAAACAAGTGGTCTATCTAGCCAAGTGCGTTTCATGCAGCACATTTTACATAGGTAAAACGGACAGGAGACTGGTAGAAAGAATAAAAGAACACATTTACAATATAAATGCAAAAAGAATGCAAAATGCTTTAGCTAGACACATAGATGTGTTCCCAAACCATAAATTTAATTTTAGAGTCATAGAACAAATAGTGTCAGATAACAGAGGTGGGAATGATAGTCTCCTCTTAGAAAGAAGGGAGCTATTATGGCAACTAAGATCTAATGCATGTAGGGCTCCAGGTATCAACGAAGTGTGTCCACTGAAATGTATTTTGAGATTGAAAAATCTGGATAGATAAAATTTATTTTTAAATTATATAGTCTATATTTTTAAAAAACTTTTTAAAAAACTTTAAAAAAATTTTTCATTAATGTTGTTTTATGTATATTGAACAAATAGACATGTACAGTTATACACTCATACTTATGCATACATTGGCTTTTTACATTTTAAAAATTTTTAAAAAAATTTCAGAAAATTTTTAACTAAATCAGCTTTGATAATAAGAGACACGTATCCAGAAGTTATCAATTAGTAAGTAAAACAGACATTTTACAATATACAACACATAATTCACAATTTAACACATGGTATCTACTCGGTCAGCTTGGAAGAATGGGCATAATATTACAAAAATATAATACAACATAATACGTACACAACATTTAGATTTACTTGTATAGATTTAGTTGTATACATTTATATACACTTATTTATTTATTATCAATAAATAGTTCCAACATTAATATTATTATTATTGTTAGTAAATTCATCAAATCAAATTCAATATATATTCTAAATTATTTATAATTTTAAAGATCGAATATGAAGGAAAAGACAGGTTAATGATGAGACTCAATATATATAAATATATATATATGTATATATATATATATATATATACATATATACACAACCAAAAAATAAAAATGACATTACAATGTAGAATATAATAAAACATGTCAGTAAGAAGTCTCACTTTTATTAAATCACTCAGCAGGTTGTCACTTTAAGGCCCTTTAAGGCATCTACTTTAAAGTTTAAATTGTGTTCAATTAATTAACACATTAATTGAGTGAAGAAGATATATTAGTTGAGCATAGTTTAGGGGCGGTTTGTACTTCTGATGAAGTTGGGACAGGAGTCCCGACGAAAAATGTATGTTTAAACAATCGCATTTAAAGTTTTAACAATAAAAAGACTTGGTTTTTAAATATCAAGCAAAGACAGTTTTGTGTTCACTGAGGCGTGCTATTAGTACGTGGAAGCAGTGGTGATTGGTACCGGAGAAAGAGCGGTGTGAATTCTTTTTGTGGAGAAGTTGTTAATTTTCCTCAGTTACGTTTATTATGGCATTTATCTTTGCTTATACTCTGAGCTCATTGCCTGATAGGGAAGGTAGTCTCCAGCCTGCAGTCCAAATGTCTTCTTGCCTCTTCCCATTCTATTACCTTTCCTCCTACATTTGTTCATAATAGCTTGGTTCATTAGTAAGTTTCCCCCAGTATATTCTGGAACCCTCTTGCTTATTCTTTGTAATCCTAAACTATTGCTCTATTGGAAGGCTCAATATATCCCACTTGATTCTTGCCTTCTTCTCCTCCCATTTACAATTGTTCAATCCTGTATTAATAACTATCCACAGCATCTCCTCTGGTTGATAAAAATATGCCTGAGCTATGTATAAAACTGAAGTGACTAAACACATTTTTATGACTATATCTTTATATCTGCATTTATACACAAGAGCTTCCATTTTCTCAGTGTTTTCTATTATCTTTTTAGTCTATTCCCACACATCCTTAGCTGCCATAACAGCATCCTTTATAACCAATGCTTATAAATACTCCATTATATCATGTCCCCATAAATATGGGTATTGCTGAATCAATATTTGTGTGGGTAGATAATTTTCAGCTATAGCTTTTGTTTTACCTTTATAAATTTTATATTCTGAAAAAATCTGAAACTGTCTCAAAACATTCTACAACAGTGAGATGCCCTTTGCTGGCTTTATCAGGTACAAAATAGTATTGTCTGCAAATAAAGCCAACTTTTCTTGCACACCATACCAATTAAGTCCTTCAATTTCTGAGTCCCTTATTTTCTTTGCCAGTGATTAGATATTTAATGCAAATAACAAAGGACAATGAGGAAATTTCTGCCTGCTTCCTATACAAAGAAATAACTTATATGAGAGTACCCATCCCACTTTGATTTCATTGCATCAGAGAATGCTAATGCTTCCTTTGCCCTACTCATAAAATCACATCTGAATGTTTTATCTGCATCAAGACCTAACAACAACATTTTTTTTACATTATACTTCTCTCTGGAACATCATTGTGCTCTTAATTTTATTGTGATGAACATGCCCTGGCCCAGCAATCAAGGGGTCTCAATCCTAACCAGTAACACCAGGGAGGTTGTCTCACAGAAGAGGAAAGGATAACTAATACACACAGTAAAGTACAATTTCCCTTAAGTGCACACAGAGATCACACTCAGTCTGGGGATGGTTGCTCCCTTGCTCACCAGGTCCCCAATAAGACTCCCCACTGGCACAGTAATAGGGTCCAGGTTTCAGCCAAACTGGCCAAGCTAAAACCTCCAGTACCCTCTCTGTCCAACCAGTGCTTCGTGCCCCTGCCAAGTAGCTGACACAGCACACACACACTTTGAGATAAGTGTTTATACTACTTCACAGACACTCCTGGGAAAAGCTGACACAGATTCTCCAGCTTTGCTCCTTTACACCGACTATACAGTAGTAATTACTGCCACCACCCAGTTAATAATATCAGCTACTAAAAGACCCTTAAAAGGGTGTCTAGTTATTACTGTGCAATATTAATATCCAATGGTAGTATGACTAACAGTCAAGGCTTACTTTAGAGTGGCCTATTACAATAACCTCTATAAATATGCAATGTACTCTAGAGCTTATCTCTACACAAATCAGCCACAGGTAGAAGGTTTTACAAATATTTAATAATAAATAATTAAAACACAAGACAAAACTAATATACCACAGAAATATCTTAGAGTTCAGAGATCACACAGAAACTTAAAATAATGCAGTAGGACAGGTCTGATTTCAAAGAAAAATACCTAATTTTTACTAGCTTTAACTATTCCTACAAGAAATCATAGTGCTAAAACTTACATGTGAGCATAAGGCAGAGTGCTGATAAGTTAGATGCCCAAAGTCAAAATGCATTCAGTCTCTTGTGAGAAATAGTATTTAAACATTACTAACAAACATGTCTCTAAGGCCCTTCCCAAATTACATCATTTTTGACACTTAGGTTTTCCCGGTATTAATATTGCATCATCTTAACACCTGGTCTGAGTTCTCAGGCCACAAACTGCATTATTTAGCAATCTAACACCTACTCAGAAACTTACAACAATACAAAGCATTTCACATATACATTCTAGCAGAAACTAGAGCAATAAAGCACCTTCCACATCTAAATTCTGGTTGTAAACTTTAGCCTTAAAACAATGGGCATGAAACCTTCATCCAGCCGCACTGGAGCTGAATTGTAAAACATTAAAGAGATTCATAAGATCTTTTCAACATAAAACGACACATTTGAAATACTTGGCTTGGTTTTTCTTACAGCAGATGGCAATGTTGCAACAATCTTGAAATTCACATTTTACAGTGCTTTCCTTACATTTAAAAACACAAGCCTGTATTTTACATTTATTTATACAGTTGATAGAATTATGTATCAAATTCTATTTCACTAGGCTGGCAGCCTTCGCCCATCTCTCCCCAGTCATCACTTCTCTTCCCCCCATGGGAAACTCAAGCAAGTTTTTCAAGTGCCCCTTGAGAAATGTCATTTGAGTGTCAGGTCTATCTGGGTGTACCTCATCCCATTTACTGTCTTGAGTGCCCATCTGCACTGGCATTGCTACTCCCACTGTGGTGCTGCACTGACATATATACTTGCAACCCCAGACACCATCTTAGCAACTTGGTATTTTGCTGACTGGCTCAGTTTAACCATGTTAGTGGGTTGTGCTCTATCATCACAGTGATTTTTTTCCATACAGATAAGACTGAAGTTTTTGTAGTGCCCACACTATGGCTAGACATTCCTTTTCTGCCATTGCATAGCATTCCTCCCTGGGTTGGAGCCTATGACTGAGATAAACCACTGGGTGCTCTTCTCCCTCTGAAGAAATCTGGCTAAGTATAGCCCCCACCCCATAGTTTGAAGCATCCACCTGCACAACAATGTCTTTGCTGTAGTCTGGACTGGCTAACACAGGGGGTCCTCCCAAAGCTTCCTTAAGAATCAGAAATGCTTGCTCACACGTTGGGGTCCACACTACCTTATCTGGCCTACTCTTCCTTGTCAGGTCTGTGAGGTGAGCAACTATGGTACTATAACTGGGAACAAACTTTCTGTAGTACACTGCTATCCCTAATAATGCCCTCACCTGCCTTTTGGTAACAGGTGCAGGCCATGCCTGAATAGCTTCCACTTTGGCAGGTTCTGGCCTTATCTTACCATTCCCCTCTATATGTCCTAGATAGGAGACCTCTGCCATACCCACCTGACATTTGCTCAGCTTAATGGTCAACCCTGCCCTCTGTAGTCTGCCCAGCACCTCCCTGACATGTTGAAGGTGCTCTTGTCAAGAATGGCTATCGATAGCAATATAATCCATGTAAGCAAGGGCAAACCCTCTTGCTCTTGCTAAGATATGATCTACCAGCCTCTGGAAAGTCACTGGGGCATTCTTCATCCCAAAGGGCATCTTTGTGAACTCATACAAGCCAAAAAGAGTCGCAAAGGCTGACTTCTCTCTAGCACTGAGAGTCAAGGGCACCTGCCAGTAACCCTTGGTAATATCAATGGTTGAAAGATACTTAGCCCAACTCAGCTGCTCTGGGGCCTCATCTGTCCTAAGCATGGGGTAAGCATCCAACTCTGTGTGACTATTTAATTTCCTGTAATCCACACAGAACATGGTGCTGCCATCCTTCTTTGGCACCAGTACCACTGGTGATGCCCAGGGACTGTTGGACTCTTGAATCACCCGTAGTTCCAACATCTCCTGTACCTCTTCTTTCAGAGTCTGTTTGACTTTCTCAGGCACACTATAAGGGGCCTGCCTGATAGGCCTTTGGGGTCCTGTATCCACCTGGTGCTGCACCAGGAGAGTGCTCCCTGGTTTTCCAGTGAACATGCCTCAAAACTCCTGCAACACTGCTCAGATTTCTCAAACCTGGGTAGAAGATAGCTGCTGGGACATTGCTACCCTTTTGTCAGCCTGAGCCTCACTGAGGAGATCAGTCCCCAGATCTCCCTCAGACTCCTCCTGCAATCCACTGCAAATGTTCAGCACAAGGGCCTCTTTATCATGGTAACAGAGTCGTCATGTTAACATGGTACAATTTGTGCCCCTGCCATCTGCCTAGCACTTCCAACTAGTAGTTAACATCACTTACCTTTTTTACCACCTTGTAGGGTCCCTCCCAATCTGCCTGCAACTTGTTGTGTCTGACAAGAATGAGAACCATCACCTGCTGCCCTACAGCATACTCTCTAGCTCGAGCATTCCTGTCATACCACACCTTTTTCTGTAGTTGGGCTTCTGCCAGGTTCTCCTGGGCCAGGCCCATGAATTCCCGGAGCCTTGTCCTGAGGGTTAGGATGTATGCCACAACAGACTCCTTATGCGACTCACACTCACCTTCCCACTCATCTCGAATTAAATCTAGAGGTCCCCTCACCCTATGCCCATACAGCAACTCAAAGGGTGAAAAACCTGTGGATTCCTCGGGAACCTTTCTGTAAGCAAACAGATGGGGCAAATATTTGTCCCTCTTAAACTGATCTGCAAATGCCCGTAGTATGGACTTGATTGTAGAGTTTAACCTCTCAACAAGACCATTAGTCTGGGGATGGTAGGGGTGGTCTTCATGTGCTTCACTCCACATGACTTCCACAGACAAACCAGCAGGTCTGACATAAAACTGGTACCTCTGTCAGACAGTATTTCTTTTGGGAACCTACCCCACTGAAAATCTCTAGCATAGCATTTGCCACCTTCTCTGCCTCAATGGAGGACAAAGCCACTGTCTCAGGGTATCGTGTAGCATAATCTACAATCACTAGGATATACTTTTTCCCTGTGAAACTTGGGGTACTCAGAAGACCCACAATATCCATAGCTACCTCCTGAAATGGCTCCTCACTCACAGGCAAAGGCATCAAAGGAGCTCTCACCTTGTCTCCTGCCTTCCCTACCTTTTGGCACTTCTCACAGGTCCTGTAGTACCATTACATCTCTGGAAATTCCAGGCCAATAGAAGTTTTGCATAATGCGCCTCTTTGTACATTCTATGCCCATATGACCTGCAAAGGGAATATCATGGGCTATGGCTAGATGTGCCAGATGGTAAGCTCTAGGCACTACCAACTGCTGTACTCTCTCACCTTCTAGCCCTCCCTCAGGGGTCCACTCTCTGTACAGTGACCCTTTGTTCCAGTATACAGATTCCCCCTTCCCTTGAGAATCAGGTGTCTCCTTAGCTACCTCTGGCCTTGTAATGTATGGTCTGAGAGCTGAGCCTGTCTCAAGTCTCTCCTTGTAACCATTCCCAGCTCCCCTTCCACAGGACGTCTGTCATCCTCTGACACCTCACTGCCAGCCTGGGTACTACTACACACCTCTTCCTTTGCAGTTACCCTGTCCAAAGGAACATCAGTACCCACAAGCAGCTGTGGCTCACATTCTGTCTCACTGCTACAGCATAGCTCACTCCCCGAAGTAACCACCTCAGCAGTTCTGGCTGCAAGTATGCTGTCTGTCTGGGTCTCCCCCAGGCTACCAGACTCACATGCTTGTCTCCTAGCCTCACTGCATGTAACTGTATAAGTACATAGTACTGCCTCATCCAAATCCTTCCCACTCAGGACATCTGCAGGATGGTAGTTACATACCCCTGTTGTCTCAAGACAACCCACTGTTGACATTTTGTCTTTACCACTTACTGGCTCCCTCACCTTTGGTTCCCCACCTTGCCTCCATGGACATCTGTATACCACATGGCCCCACTAGTTGCATTCAAAACATTTAACCCTAGCTCCTGGAAATGTACCTGGACTAGTGGCTTCCCCAGCTACTGGCTGATTCCATTGGGGCAGTCTGTGCTGCCCACCATGGGTTCCTTTAGTCCCATGGGCAGTATTGGGGGTCCCTTTCCTGTGCAGGGATGCCCTGCTTGCTAGGTACAGGTCTCCCTTCTTCCCCAACTTCTCTGAAGTAGCACACTGTCTATCAGCTAACCAGATCCTCATGTTCTCAGGCAAAGTGCTTAGAGCTTGTTCCCTTACCAAAAGGTCTGCTAGCCCTTCAAAAGTAGTGACCTGACATCCACTCACCCAGCTATGAAAATAAGTGCTCAGTTCAACAACATATTCACATACATTTTCATCTGCCTTGCGTATATGCTCATGGAACTTTTTCCTATACATTTCAGGTGTTAGCTTAAAACATTCTAATAAATGTCTTTTTACAGCAGTATAATCAAAACAGTCAGTGTCATGAATTTTTGCTAGGAAAGTTACAGCTTTACCATGGAGTAAGGGGGTCAGGAACAGTACCTAGATCCCTTTGTCAACTTCATACTGTTTACATACCTGCTCAAACATATGAATAAAACTATCAAAATTATCCCCCTCTTTAAACTGTGGAAGAAATTTATTGACCTTTTGTGCTTCTGGGGTCCAGTTACTCCCTTCCTCATTACCTCCATGACTCTGACAAAGAGTCAACATTTCCCTCTCATGCCTCCTCTGATGTTCATTTTATTTAGCTTGTAGACTCCTCATTTTCTCGGCTGCTTCTAGTTCCATACTCCTGGCCTTCAACCAAAGTCTCTTTAGCTCCAGCTGGATTTTTAAGTCCACTGCAGAAAGGTTGAGCTGCCCATTCTCTGAGGATATTGTATCTCCACTGTCAGTCTGATTGTCCTCCAGGCTGCTGTTTTCTGATGCAGCTGTAACCAAGGCTGCAATCAGATCTGCTTTAGTCAGGTTTCCATGCACCAGTCCCCTAGCCCGGCATATCTCCACCAGCTGGCTCCTTGTCAGCTTTCCATACTCTTCTGCTGACATGCTGCCTGCTCACTCTGACTAACACTAAGCTAACAAAATAAATAAAACAATTGTGATCTGAACTCTGAGTATACACTGCATGGCTGTTTTAGAGTACACAACACTTTTAGAGATCACTGTACATAAGCTACAGGAATTCACTCTACCCACACCACTACAAGCCAATTAGTGTGTGAAGTAGATCCCACCACTGCCAAACACTTGTGACGACCGTGCCCTTGCCCAGCAATCAAGGAGCCTCAATCCTCACCACTAACACCAGGGAGGTCATCTCATAGATGAGGAAAGCATAACTAATACAGACAGTAAAGTACAATTTCCCTTAAGTGCACACAGAGATCACAGTCAGCCTGGGGCTGGTTGCTCCCTTGCTCAACAGGTCTCCAATAAGAATCCCCACTGGCACAGCGATAGGGTCCAGGTCTCAGTCTAACTGGGCAAGCTAAAACCTCCAGTACCCTCTCTGTCCAACCAGTGCTTCGTGTCGCTGCCAAGTAGCTGACACAACACACACACATTTTGAGATAAGTATTTATACTACTTCACAGACACTCCTGGGAAAAAGGCTGACACAGATTCTCCCGCTGTGCCCCTATACCCAGACTATATAATAGTAATTACTGCCACCACTGAGTTAATAATATCAGCTACTAAAAGGCCCTTAAAAGGATGTCCAAATATTACTGTGCAATATTAATATCCAATGGTAGTATGAAGAACAGTCAAGGCTTACTTTAAAGTGGCCTATTACAATAACCTCTATAAATATGCAATGTACTCTAGAGCTTACCTCTACACAAATCAGCCACAGGTAGAAGGTTTTAAAAATATTTAATAATAAATAATTAAAATACAAGACAAAACTACTACACCGCAGATATATCTAAGAGTTCAGAGATCACACAGAAACTTAAAATAATACAGTAGGACAGGTCTGATTTCAAAGAAAAATACCTAATTAATCTTTACTAACTTTAACTATTCCTACAAGAAATCACAGTGATAAAACTTACATGTGAGCATAAGGCAGAGTGCTGATAAGTTAGATGTCCTAAGTCAAAATGCTTTCAGTGTCTTGTGAGAAACAGTATTTAAACCTTACTAACAAACATGTCTCTAAGGCCCTTCCCAAATTACATCATTTTTGACACTTAGGTTTTCCCAGTATTCATATTGCACCATATTAACACCTGGTCTGAGTTCTCAGGCTACAAACTGCATTATTTAGCAATCTAACACCTACTCAGAAAAGTACAACAATACAAGGCATTTCACATAGACATTCTAGCAAAAACTAGAGCAATAAAGCACCTTTCACATCTAAATTTTGGTCATAAACTTTAGCCTTAAAACAATGGGCATGAAACCTTCATCCAGCCACACTGGAGACGAATTGTAAAACATTAAAGAGATTCATAAGATCTTTTCAACTTAAAAAGACACATTTGAAATACTAGGCTTGGTTTTCCTTACAGCAGATGGCAATGTTGCAACAATCTTGAAGTTCACATTTTACAGTATTTTCTTACATTGAAAAACACAAGCCTGTATTTTACATTTATTTATACAGCTGATAGAATTATGTATCAAATTCTATTTGACTAGGCTGACAGCCTTCACCCATCTTTTCCCAATCGTCACAGTTATCACGTTTGCCTTCCCTCTGCAGAACCACATTGCTCCATATCTATTGATTTTGGCAACTTTTTAGCAATTATTTTAGCCAATAAATATATAAACACTTTATAATCATGGGGTAAATTTGAAGTGGATCTATATGAGGTTGGATCTGATGATTCTTTACCTTCTTTAGATATTACAGCTACCACAACTTTTTTCAGTATGTTGGTGATTCCCTTACTTTTAAGATACTGTTAAACAAAACCTTCCAGATCTTCATCACTTTTATCTATTTTACATTCCAAACTTCAAAATGAATACCAGCTATTCATGAAGACTTTCCTGCAGATTGATTATATATCACTGCCTTTTTCTCATCTCCTCCAGTCTTCATTTTATAAGTGTTGAGCCTCATCTTCTTCTAACCCTGGCATATTTAAGTCTTCTGTAAATATTTTTCCATTTGTGCTTATACCTGATTTCCACATTTATCTGCTTTATACAAATTGTCATACAATTTCTGAAGTATCTTTAAAATCTCTGCAAGATCTGATGTTATTTTTTGTGCTATGGACTTACTTATTTAAAAAAAACATTTTTTTTGAGATCGGACTTTCTAAACTCATGCATATTATCCAGATACTTCATTATTTTCTCTTTAGCACTCTGCAGTTGTACCTCTTCTTATTATGTGAGATTCCACATATTCTGCAATAGTTTAACCTTTGTCAGCCCCTCTAAATATTTTTTGTTACTTCATAACTATATCTAGTTACTTTTTTTACTTAAAATTGTTTACCAGGGTAGTGCTCTGATTAATACTGACCAATTTCAGGCTCAGCCCAGGTGAAATAAAAAACATTATACAAACAAAAAATGCAGAAATACCATCAATAACAAAATAGAAAAAAACAGATTGTTTACATATATTCCAGTGAACAACAACAGTGTAAGGCATGATGACCTCCCCTGATCTAGATGTGAATCCCTTCATGATTAGGTGGGCTATATGAAATGTTTTTCTAACCACTTTGGCCACGTGGTTGTCAAATGAGAGATTGCTATCAACTTAGGTCCCCAGATCCCTAATTACTTCTTCTGTACTTAATGGATTACCACCTATGTGGTAATTTGTGGGCACTTTGTTTTTGCCAAAGGGGATGACTATACACTTTCTGGCGTTTAGCTTGAGGCCATGGCTCTGGCACCAGTTATCCGTTTCTATGAGGCTCTTTTGGAGGATGCTTGTGTTGGCTGGAGAGTTGATTATGGCACCCAGTTTGCAGTCATCTGCAAACTTGGTCAACCACAGTCCTTCCGTGTTGGCCTGTATCTCCGAGAAATATATACCGAACAAGAGAGGTCCCAGGACTGAGCCTTGTGGGACGCCACTTGTAACTGGTTTGGAGTCTGACATGGTTCCAGCAATTCTAACCATGTGAGTTCTGTCCTTGAGTCAGTTTGCAACCCATATAGTGACAAAGGGGTTTATATTTAAGCTGGTGAGCTTATCTATAATGACCGAGTGGGGTATTGTATCGAAGGCTTTTGCAAGGTCCAGGTAGGCTGTGTGGACCACCTTCCTCTCGTCAATGGCCTTGGTGACTGTTTCAAAGAAATTGACCAGGTTTAAGATGCAGGATCTGCCCTTAACAAAGCCAAACTGGGTAGGATCCAGTGTCTGTAGGTCCCCAATATCTTTATTTATGAGGACCATGATGATTCTTTCCATAGCTTTGCAGACCAAGCTAGTCAGGCTTATGGGGCGATAGTTTCCAGGATCCATTGAGGCACCACCTTTGTGGAGAGGGACCACTGTTGCTGTACGACACTCTTTGGATACATATCCTGTAGTAAGGCTGAGACTGAACAGTAGTTTTATGTTTGGGTTTAGCTCTTCTTGGAGTTCATGTAGGATGGAGCCTGGGACACAGTCTGGTCCCATTGATGCTGTGTTTTTTGCTTTGGAGAGGGCGGCTCTTACCTGAGCATCTGAGATGTCAGGGGGGCAGCACTCTGCTGGGATAGATATTTGCCCTTTTGGTGGGAGGGGGGGGGAGTTTGCACTGAACCTGTCAGCTAGGATGTTGGCAATGTCTGTGGGTTTGGTGTATTTTTTGTCATTTTGGACTAATTCTGAGCATATCTGGGAATTCCCACCCAGGTTCCTAACATAACTAAAGAAAGCCTTGTGATTATCCTTAGTGTCCTGTGAAATTTTTCTCTCGAAGCTGGCCTTAGATGATTTTATGAGTGCCCGTAGTTTTTTGCTAATACTGATCAGAGATGCCAGAAGAACTTTTCCCGGTGGACTTCACAAAAATGAAATTGTTTGCTGAAGTAAATAATGGAAACAGTCAATAACATCCGTTAAAAAATAAAATAAGTTGAGGCTGACTCTGGAATAGATCTGGCACTATTAGTATGCAAAAATGAAGCAAAAGCAAGGAAGCCAGGCACTTTGTATAGCATGATAAAGATAGACTTTAATTAATTGCTTCTGCAACATGTGCTATCTGCATTAGCAACAGATGTTAGGAGTACCAGCAGATCTATAAGAAGACATCAAGAAAGCTGCACTGGAAGAAACTGAAAAGCCCCTGGGAAAGTGAAAAAGAAGAAAAGTTCAAATGTTTGACTAATGAGACCTTGAACGCTGGTCAGAAACACAAAGAAGGTAAAGCCAGAGGTTATGAAATGGTACTTGTAGAATATAACCAAAATGTCTAAAGTGTTGAAAGACAAGACAAAGGAAGAGCAATTATGCATGAAAGGAGGTAGAATTAGGAAGCACTAGAAGGAAAAGATAAAATATTTCCTAAAACAACAGCTATAGAGCAAATTCCTTCCTCAAATTAGAATGTTAAAAGACAGAGATGGATTAGTGCTGAATGGTAATGTAGGTATTAAAAAAAGGTGGAAACGGTGGAAATATTATAATACTGGGTCATTATACTGCGAAGGTCAAACAAATCATCAACTGTTTTGACCTAAAGCATACAGTCAGGCAAAGATTGTGATAAATGTAGATACAACAATGAATGATTTACTAAAGAATAAAGTCCCAGATACTGATGCCATTCCCACTGAAATAGTACAGTACATGGATGCAGTTGCTATAATACTCACAAGGTTCTGCCAGGAAATTCAAAGGATATCTAGGTGAACTTACTAGAAAAGCTCTTTGTAAAATAGTGCTCTGACTAATTGTGGAAATTATTGCATTGTCTCCCTCATCCTACATCCCAGCAAGGTTATTCCTATAACTCACTGAAGATTGCAGTGGTACTTGTAATGTTAATTGCCAGAAGTGAAAATGGGTTTCAGGAAATCACAAAGAATAAGAGATGCTATGATACTTGAAATGTCAAAGAATATGTAAAGGGTAACCACATGTATTTCATTGATTATTTCATGGCCTGTGACTGCATAACTCATGAAAAGATCTGGACCACGCACAGAATCATGTGTATGGTAGAAAACTTGACAGTTCTAATGCATCATCTTTACATCAATGGAGACACAATAGTTAGAACAGAATGAGAAATATGTTACAGCAGTAAAGATGTATGATAAGGCTGCATACTTTCCCTCTACTTGTTTAATTTATATGCAGACCTGATCGTAACAGAAGGAATCTTGTAGGAAGAAATATAATGTGTGAAAATTAGAGATTGAGCTATATCGTTGTTATGCTGCTGATACCAAATTACTCTCTGAAAGGGAATATAATCTAAAATACGTGTTTATTAAGATCAAACAACACAGCATAAAAATCAGTTCAAAACTTAACATGCAGATGACAAAAAAGCTAGCAACTAGTAAAATTAATACAGTTATTTTTAACTGGGGGAGAAACGGAAGCAGTAGACAACTTTGGCCTGCTTGGATGGAATCATTAATGAAAAGATGAATATTTGAGAAATAACAACAATGAATTGCTCTTGTAGTCTTGACAGAAAGGCCATGAAAGATTTAGTAAAGATCTTCTGACTGACTCAATGGTGCATAAGAATGGCACCTATATAATTCTATCTGAAAAGTTCTACTAAAATAACTTAAAACAACAAAGGCAAAATGAATCTTTTAACACAGATTTATTTGTCTGGCATGTTGGCTACAAAGTATTCCTAGTCAAAGGGCCAGAAACATAAAGACTCATCATGAATCTTATCCACAAGGACATAAGCAACCTTCAAACTTTTGACCTAACCCAGTTGGTTTTGTCAAGGGTAGATCTTGCTTATTGAACCTGGTGGACTACTTTGAGAATGTCATCAATGCCCTGGATGAGGGAAATGCAGTACATACCACCTTTCTTGATTTAGCCAAGGCCTTTGAAACTATCCCCCACTCAGGAATCATTGAAAAATTCCTTCAGCTGATGACTGACCCATACATTACTAGATGGGTATCCAACTGGCTCAGTGACAGAATGCACACTTTCAAAGTTGGGAGTCCACCTCCACCAGTAGACCATTTACTAGTGAGGTACCACAAGGAGCTATACTGGGCACTCTACTGTTTGGACTCTATCTTTCTGAAATTCAGGCAAAGGTTAATGGTCTGTGGCTTACCAAGTTTGCAGATGACTGTAAATTTGACGCAATCATTGAGTCACCCAACAATGTTAACATATTATAGAAGTGGCTGATGCAGACAAATGATTGGTGCTAAAGTCATGGACTAAAACATAACACAAAAATGTCTCATTATCTCCTTTGGCAAAGAGTTAGGCTCTGCTAAGTATGATATAGACAGCATTCTTCTAAGCTCAAACTCAGTGGTGCGGGACTTAGGCACACAGGTTGATAGCAATCTAAAGTTCAATTACCATGTGTCCGTAGTGATAAGAAAAGCCTTCTACATTGCACATCTCATAAATAAGGGCATTGCATCCAAGACTAGAGAGGTTATTACTCCACTGTACTTGTCATTTATCAGACCACTAATTGAGTACATGCTCCCATGTATGTACCTCAACAGACACCAGCAGCAGCTGGAGAAACCACAGAGCTTTCTAACCAAGAGAATCCAGGGTCTCCAAAACATGGCCTACATAGAATGACTGAAAGCTCTGTCACTCTACTCTGTATCATCCAGGCTGCTGAGGCAACCTGTGTCTAGCCTAGTCACTGACCTTGCCCTAATGGAAATGCTGCACATCCACAAATCAAATGGGACAAGAGTAACTCACACCAGGGATCTCAACCTAGTCTGTGACATTAACAGAACATTCTGGAGAGACAGATATGTCTCCCAGACATTGCCACTCTTCTGGAATAAACTCTCACTCCATGTGAAGCAGAGCTCCTCAATGACCCTAATAAAGCCCAACCTTGACAACTAGATGGGTGACTAGAAATTTACCCTGGGGAGTGGCACCTATGTCCCTCATGGATAGGGGCAATTGGTGCTGATCATATAATCGATCTGCTAATAATGACCATCTAACTATGGTGAATAAAGGTACTTGGTTTTTTACATCGCTAGGCTTGTAAAGACCCTAGGTCCATTAGCCTAGTAACCACCTATGAACCTACAAACCTGTTATTTGGCTCCTTTTGCCTTTGCCATTAATTTATATGAAATGTACACCTGTCTGCTGAGATAGCTTTATTTGAAACCTGATTTCCTATTTTTTCCTAGCTTTTATTTGAGTATAAAGTGGTCTGAAAGAAAAACAATTTAATGCTGCAGGCCCTTGTCGATCAACTAGTAACTATAAACGTGAGAGGTACGGAGGGCAGTCAAAGTACAATGAGGCAAACGGGACTACCAAACCAAAAGCCACATGGTTTAGCAATGCAACTGACACAGTATGGGTATACTGAAGAAAATCAGCTTTTAACTGTTGAGATATCCATTCTAAGTGATGAGAACAAAACTAAGTGGCAAAGCAAGAAGTATTAGGTAAAATGGACAAAAGGCAGCAGGTATTTGTAAACTTAAAGACTGAGGAATGGACTTCAGGGAAGAAGTGAGGCCTACTATGGTGCAGCTCATATGCAGATCATTTACAGAAAATAAATCATTTCTAATAGCCATTGAGTCAAAAGTATTTGAAGATACATATGTTACAAATTTAAGAATAGCAGCACAGAAGTCTAATGTAATAAAAAGTAAGATGTTCAGTGAAACAGAAATGGAGTTATTGAAAATGAACAACTAAATTAGCTGATAACTGAAGGATTTGACCCCAGACACAAGTGTAGCTTCAGAATGGTGGTTTACCAAATCAAGTACAATCTGAAAAAAGTGACAGGGGAAGTAAAGCAGTATATCTATAAAGAAGATGGTTCAGTGGTTAAGTTCTTAAGAACTTTAGCTAGAGAATCATTCCAAAGCCAAGATATGTCCAAACAGAGACAGAAAGAGCAGGAAACATTAACAACATGAGGTTGTTCCAGGAGTTTTCTGTTGTTGCAGCTATGTCTATGCCATTTCAACATTTCAAATCTTCTGATCCTTTTCTTTATATTCTTTCTTTTGCTTTTTGACAAATTCAGTTGCTGTTTGATTTTTTTCTACTTATGGTTTGACTTCTGTTCCCGCTTAACACCAATATGCTTCTGCTAAACTACACAGGAAATCATCTTAGACCTATTCTCCACATGTTTTAAATTGTTTACTATATTTGGATCTGGTAAAGTTAGCAGATATGTATGTGCTTCTACAATTGCAGATCTGTATATGTAGTCAATTTCGGGGAGGTCCATACTTCCTTCAGAATGAGGCATACAGTATGTAATCTTGGAATACACTGATTTTTATACATCTTTTGATAAGCATGAAACATTTTCCTGTTTTCCTGTTCAACTGATCCAATAAATTTTGGGGCTAATCAATCATCCCAAAACTATAAGTTGGAATAGGAAGAAAAACTTGGTGTATAGCCTGTACATTGCTCATAGCTGTCAGGGCTATTTTCAGTAACAATTTTAGTATTCTACAATACTCCTTACTGAGTTTTGTTTGCATTTGATCATGTTTCATTGTTAATCCATCATCAATTTCCAGATATTTGTACATTCCCTCTTGCTCAAGATCCTGTAAATCACATTCCTGTCCCAAACTGATATTTTCCTGGTGATGAAGCTTTCCTGCTTTAAATGTTGCTTTTGCACATATATCAAGACAAAATGACATTCTGGTATCATCTGAGAAAGTTTAAGACACTTGCAGTTGTGCTTTCAACTCCTTACCTAATGAACTATACATTGTTAAATCATCTACAAAAAGAAGATGAAAAGTCTTTACACTTAGTTGTATTCTGGGAGCCAAATTGTAACCATGACCTAATCTGTTAAGTAGACATCTTAATGTGTTTAGGGCAATGCAAAAGTGCAGCAGTGACAGAGTCACACTAGAATATCCCCCTTTGAATTTTTATCCCTGGGATAATAATTTGTCCTTTATCATAGCTTAGCTGCAGATTGGTTTGCCACTATTTCATGGTCATTGTAGTGTAGTAGATCAATGTAGACTGTATCTTATACATTTGTGAGCACTCCTTTATCAATGAATATGGGATCCTGTCAAACGCTTTTTTGTAATCTATCTGTGCTGTACTCAGATTCTTCCCCTTTTTACAGTTCTCTGTTATGACTTAACAATGGATGACCCTTTAGTCCATATAGTTTTGATGTGTTACCCTTTTGTTCCATTGCCATAATTGAGTTTTCTTCTAAATGACTATAAGCGTTGTCAGCATTAATTACAGTATATAGTTTTTACATCATCAGAAGGCAAGTTATTGGTCTGTAGTTTTTAGGATAGCTTGCTGGTTCACTCTTAAGGAGGAGTATAATTTTTTCTCATTGTTAACCATGTTGGTATCTGTTCGGGATGCCCATATGAGTAGTTCTTACTTGGCACTAAATTCTCATGTAAAGATGTTAGTACTTTTAGCCAGAAGTTAGGTAATGCATCTGGGCCTAGGATTTTCCATTTAGGAGCTTTTCTTAATTTTATTTCAATTTCTCTGCCAGTTACTTCATCCCATTTTATATGCCATATATTTGAACTTCATCCTATTTCTTTTACTTCTTCTATCCATTCAGCATCTTTGTTATGTCCTACAGGGTCTTCATAGATATTTCTCCAAATGTGTCGATTTCTTCTCTTTTTTATGTAGTGTACCTGCTCCTTTAGTTTGTTTTCCACCTTTCTATAAATCTTTTTTGGGTCATCAATGAACTGTTTATTCTGTGCTTTTCCTTCATATTTATCTACACATTTTCTATGCTTTTTTCTACCTGTGCTGATATCCTCAGTTTATTATTTGCAATAGTGTATGACAGATGCTGGTTTGTTCTAACACTGTGTGTTACTTTTATCACTTCTATCTTTGTAAGTATTTTTGTTGATCTATTCCCACTTCTCTACTCATCTAACGGTGACACTTAATGTCCTAATTGCATTAGAATTTTCACTATTTAATGCTACCAAGATGGCATTTAATTTCTTCCCTTCCTTCCCCTTATTGCTCTGTGGTTTTGTGATAAGTCTTATCCATTCTTAATTTACCAGCACAATAATATATCCTATTTACTTTTGTTATATCACATACATGTCTCTTAATTGTCTTGATTATTGTGTTCATCTGTTTTATCACACTTCTAACATTTTGAGTCTTATTGACTTTTCGTAAGCTATTTCTTTCATTGATCTTAATATGTTTGTCCATCTCTATTAAATCAGGTGAATCTTCCCTTAGATCATTTTCTTCTAAACTGAGGGCACATTCATCATTTTCTGTTTCCTGTGGGCATTCTACAGAAAGTTCCAGAATATCTTCTTGTGGCATATTCTCCTCAGCTGCATCTTGCATCATCCATTGCTGTTTCATATGAGAACTCAATGGCTTATCACTCCACAACATTGACTGTGTCAGAATTGCCAGTGTTTCCTGCTCTACCACTTGCTGTACAATTCCAACTGAACTTTTGTTCTGGTTTCCTAGTGAAGTCTCAAGAGCATCTTCATATGGCAACTGATCAGATGCTTCTCATTCCTCTGGTTTCTCTTTAATTTGGGAACTCATTGTTCTATCATTCTGTGATGCTACCAGAATTGGAATTTCTACATTGAATCCTTCACTTTGCAGGTAATCCATAACTTCAGTTTTTATTTCTTTAACCTCGTCATTACTAATACTTTTTATACTTTCCCTGTTTGTTTTTTTATTTTTTTGTATTGCAAAATTTTCCATATCTAGATGGTGCTGCTTTTTTTGTAGCGATTAGTTTTGCTTTCTCATTTGCATAACTATTTACCATATTAAATCCCTTTTTCTTTCCCATGTCCATATTTTTTCTTCAGATTTCTCCATCTTCTCCTGTTTCTCCTTACTTTGGAGACTCATTGTTCCATCATGCTGTGATAAAACTTGTGTTAAACTTTCTACACTAAATCCTTCACTTCACAGGTATTTCCTGACATCAATTTCTTTAACTTCTGCATTACTAATATTCTATCTTATGTTCCCCCTTTGTGATCTTATTTTTGTATTGTGAAATTATCCAAATGAGTACCTTTGCCTGTATTTTTCTTCAAGTGTCTTGGAGCTGCTTTTTTGTATTGATTAGTTTGACTTTCATCTTTGCATAAATATTGCACCATATCAGATTTCTCTTTCTTTCTTTCCCAAAAATCTGTTTCTTTTTTATACCTTTCAAAAATCTCTAGATTTTGTTGTTTATATTTTTGCACTTCCTCTGCTGCTTCCTTTTCTAAATGGACCAAGGTTTCTTGATCAATATAATGTTTTTCATGAATCTGTTGTATTAATGAACACAAATCTGCATTTGAAGCTTTTGAGAACTTTTCTTTTACAAGTATTTTTCTTTCCACTCATTTCACTCTTAATCTTTTTCTATATCTTCTGTCCGGAAATTCTAGGCTTCTTGCATAATAGTTGCAAAACATAATGTCTTTCTTATCCTCAGTAGTCCACCCTATCATCTTTATAGCTTTTTTTTTTTGGCCTGTCATTTTTTGTGATTTTTTTTTTTGGGCCATTACTTCCTTCTACAACAGGGGGGCATCCTCTCCCTGAGGCTAACTCCATTGTAAGAATGTTTCTGCATCTTGAGGATTCTACACTGTCATTTTTTTCCAGTCCTGGTACCATTGTACCTACCAGAATTCAACACTTTGTGTCCTGGGACTTGTGCATCCAGCTGTTTTTTTTTTTTATTTTTATCCTACTTCTGTCCAAGATATATGTTATATAAAATACAGTCTATATATCAGTGTTGTCTTGGTATGAATATATTCATCAAGACTCGAGGATGAATTCAGTTCCAGCAATACTACTCTCCTTTGCTTGCTGATTTTATCATCTTCTATTTGGACCCTAGATAAAAGCTATGTACAGGAAGTGATGCAGACAGAGTATACTGTCATTTGGAAATACAGCCTTAGAACAGAAGGGGAATAAAAGTGATTGATAGAAAATTAAGGCCAATCTTTTTCTAAACAAAGCCATAAAAGAGACTTGTAAAAAGAAGAGCAATCTCAGTATGATGTGTAGATTATGAAAAAAAAATGAAAGAACTCTACAATATTGGCTTATAGAATGATTATAAATGAACAAAATATATTATACATTAATAATTGTTATTGAATTTACTATGAAAAGTATCAAACCACTTTCCAGTTGAAATATGAAAGAGGCTAAATTGTTCTACAGGGTGTGAGAATCCAACATGAACAATTCCAGTGTGTTTCTTTGTCATCATTACTGTTTTGCCTTTACCTCAATCCATTACCCTTAAACTTAACAGCCTTGGTCATGGATTCAGTCTGACTTCCAGGAAATCATCCTTTCAAAAGATATCCCTGCTTGTTTTTTTGGATGATTTGAAACTGAATAGATCATCTGATAAATACCAGATAGAACAGCTCCAAGTCATTAAAACCCTTTTAGATGAGATAAGAATGTCATTTGATCTTGACAAAATGTATAAAAATAACATCAGAAACAAGACAAAATGAAGATTTTAAAAATATATAAAACAAAGGGAGGAATGAGACATAACAGAATTGAAATGAGAGAGTATATGAATAGATAAACGTGTAGCATGACATTCATGAAAAATTACGACAAAGCTCAGGAAGGAATATTTTAAAAGGTTGAAACAAATACTGAAAACTGCTTTGATGTCTAGAAATGAAGTTCCAACTTAAAGCAACTTGCATTATAGTTCTTAACTTATAACTTTGGAGAAATTGACTAGCCCCAAAAAAGAGCTGCAAAAGCTTAATAAAAAAAAAAGAAAAATAATTCATGCCCATCAAATGATAATACAAGAACCAGTGTATGCCAATATTATTAATACCTTAGTCTTAAGGAAGCAATGGCTCTCCTTGAAAATGACTACATATAAGGTTCAGTGACTGTGGGATTACATACAAATTTATTGACATCAACAGATCCAAACATAGTGAAAGTTTAAAAATATGAAAAAATTAAAAATAGGATGTCATCTTAGCTTAGGTTAGTACAAGCCTTTAAGGAACAAACAGGCATGGAAAATCAAACCAGAAATGGTCAAAATGAAGGAGAAAGTGCAAAAAACAGACTAAAGAATACAGAAAAATGTGATCAAGAAAAAGGAAAATAAAAGCAGAAAGACCGCAATTATAGCGGAAGGTACAGAGAAATATTGGGTCAACCACATATTGAACAAAAGTGGCACAGGTGAGGTGAATGTAAACCAAAAGATGAAATGCTAATATGTCCAGCTTACAGCAGCAGACTGTGTACTAGGTGGTTTACAAAATCTATAGAAAAGGTAAGTGATAGATATTATATAAAAAGTAATTTGTATTCCCTCATAGTAACAGTTTGATATTGTTATAAATAGTATGCGCCGCAAAGGCTGCAAAGTATGTAGAAAGAAACACGTAGCAGGCGTGACCAGCGCCTAGAAAAATGTGTTCTCATGACAGCAAAGATATGCTGTAGGCTTACAAATTATTAGTAACAGATGGCTATGATAATAGAGGCATGCTGAAACAGCAGGAGAAGCTAAATACATACAAAGATTCAATTGTCAGAATTTATCTAACAAAGAGAAATGGCTGACTGTGCAAAAGGAGAAATGGTTATCATGTCACAAGATTTCACCCTGGTCTTCTCAGAAACTGATAAAGAAACATAAAACTGGTAAGGCCCACAACATTCTCAACTGCTGTGGTCCACAGTAAAGCCACAGATATGCCAAGAATGTTTCAGAAGGATTTCACAGAAGAAACCATCCATAAACATAGAAAAAAACAACTGTTTAACTGGACATTTGACCATGAACTGAGAGACGATTGAGGAAGTGCAGTAAATTTGTCAGTAATCCATATTATAGAGAAAATGTTAATATCTCAACAATAGTGTATAATAAAGATCACATTAAGTATGAATACAGTTGTACAGTGTTGTAGTCTGTTTGCTATTTTAACAATAAGCAGATACAGACTTATAAGTCTTGCTGGACAAAGCTGGAAACAATTACACATCTTGTTGTACTTTATAATATCTATATGACTGAAGGTTTGTATACTGAAAAAAAATGTGTTAAAGTTGTTACACTGCATACATATTACAACACAAAAGTAGATGAGAGGCATTGTAAAAGTGAACTATATAGGATTACCAAAAATTAAGAAGCGATGATTATGTGGAATCATCCAACACTGGCGGGTATGTTGGCAGAAGCAAACAAACTGGATCGCTGAAGAAGAAAGTACAAAGGCAGCACTGATTATCAAAATCGCTACATTCAGTGACTGCAACAAAAAATCCTATAAACTCAAAAGTCACAAATTTGTAAAATATCAAAACATGAAAGCAGAAACTACAGCAGTAAGGATACATAATAGAGGAAAATAAAAAAGTTTTCAAGCAAATTTACTGATGCTGCTTATATAAGTAACCCTTATGAACTGCAGAAAGAGGCAAGTTACTTATTTATTTTAGTCTGATTACTCAGGAAGATCAAATGTACTAAGAAGAACAGTCTTGGTGAACATCAAAGATTGAAGCAAAACTTATTTATTTGACACTCCCGGTCAACAAATTTAAATAAATAAATAAATAAATAAATAAATAAATAAATTTAATGAACCCATTCTCATCAAGGTATGTAAAATTGTTAAATATTTGTAAAAAAACTAAGCAAGTAGATGAGAGGTTTAGGCAATTAGTTTAACAGACATTGTCAACTAAATTTTTGAAAAAAATGGTTGCTCTGATTTTTTTAAAAATGGTTGCTCCTATTTTTTTATAGTTTCTGAAAAACACTTAGTTCTGACAAGAACTAACAGAACTGCAGAGTGTTGGGGCAAAGACAATAGGTGCCACAGAAGCCAGCTTATAAAGAATGCAGTTGTGCAAATGTAGCTTAAAAAGGTAATAATTTGATGGTTTGCATCCCTTCATGTAATGATGTAGCTTTTGCATAGTGGTGGCTAGTTCTTTTAAATGTGATAGCCTATAATGGCTAGACAGCATAGCTTTGCAGGGTCCCTTTAAGGAGATCAATGTAGCAACACAAAAGGATGTTAAGGGCAAGACTACCCCACATAGGTGTATTTGAAGCTGAGTGCCTTAGTACACAGCAGATTTATTATGTACTTGTCTGGTGAGGGCCTGAGTATGACTGTATTTCAAGCTGCATTGATCAAAAGGGAGATGAAAGGCAACTTGGAGGGTACCCTTATGACGGAAGAGGCCATACCCATGAGAGCAGAAGCTAGTTGGATTTATTATTGTTTGGGTAGAAGCCAAAGTTATTTCATTGCTCATTTCTTTGGGAATTGGGAATATGATTACTCTGCTAGGTAAAAATCTTCAACAACTCTGTCATAGTCCAATTCTGAACAGCACATATCATTTGAGTGTAACAGTTTGCTGCACTGTGTAAAATTCAGCCAAACAGGTACATTTATTTGTGCTTGAGTGTAGATTGACTTGTCTATTTTTTATTTATTTGCAGCTTTAACTGGGTCAGTGATCTGGTCCAGAGTAATTTTCAGTTACAACATTGGCACAATAGCAATAAATACAGTCACAACTATAACACAAAAGAAAACACCCACAAGGGCACTATATTATCAGTGCATCAAGAGTATACAGATTCATCCAGGAAGATGTAATATGAATTATTAAAGCTAAATACTACATTAATAGTAGGGGAGAGGGCAACAATAATGGTGTCATATTCTATATATTCTATATATTCTATATAGCAGTTCTAGTGTTATACTACATACAAAAGAATAAAGACTTTTAAAGTGCAAAGAAATAAGTTGCATTCCAATGTACAAGTCAAGATGTGATATATGAATAAAACATTGGATACGTTTCCATATACATCAACAAAGGTGTTTCAAAATTCATGACTAACATACATAGCCACATACAGGCTAAATCTGTATTAGTATCAGTGAGTAAAATATTATTTCATAGTAGTAGTAGTTTGTTTTTTAAATATATTTAACTGTTTATTTAGTTTGGCTGGAGTTTTAAAAGAGTATTTTATCATTTGAATAACTTGAAAAACACAAAATCACTACAAAACCAAAAAACGCTGCTCCAGACCAAAACCAAAAAGGTGCGGACACCAAGGATCAGCACTTTCATTCACTTTAATATACTGTGAACTTCATCAGAAAATATTCTAACCGCACAAAAATTTAAATACCTTATTAACAGTCACATGACTAGAGATATCAGATTTAAAAAGAAAGCTCTTTTTATGTATGTAAAATATATATAGTAAAAATAATATAAATAAGTGAATAAAAAAATTTATATTTTCACATTCAAATGAATATTATTAGATAAAACTATAAAAACTTTACTACTTAGTTTGCAGAAAACATTTTATGTTAATGGTATTGTTTAAACCTGGTGCAAAGTCTGCACCCAAGTAAATTTGCCATAAAGATTCATTGCATTCTATCCAGGTTTTATAATCACCTGAAAACGTTTCTTGACTAACAATATCTCTCACTGAAAAAACAAACTTTTTGAAGTTAATACAAATATCAGCATGTTTTGCCAAAGCATGAGTTTGATCTTTTTTCTTTATTGCTAAGAGGTGTTCATAAATACGTCTCTTAAGACACCTAGAAGTCTTTCCTATGTAATAACTTGGGCAGGACAAAGTGCATTGTGCAACATATACAACCATTTCACTTTTACAAGTGTAATGTCCTTTAGCCCAAAAGGTTCTTTTGATGTGACTAAATGTGGCTAAATTCAACTGAAGAAGTGTTACTAATATACCTACATTGTCTACAAGAGTTACAAGAGTTACAAGAATAACTTCCTTTTTTTTTCTTTTTTCTGACTGGGATAATCTTTATATCAGTTTGAATATTGCTACCCTGTTCTAGTAAACTCTTAATGTTTGTAACTTTTTTATAAGTAAACAGACGTCACAATCATATGATCTTAGCTAAATCCACATTACCTAATACGATTTTCTAATTATCAACAATAATTGTTCTAATAGTCCACATCTCATTGACTATAGGGAGTGGAAATGAACAGGTAAAACCATTAATAATCTTCTTAGAATGGTCACTGATAACCTGTCCTTCATTCACTGTTTCACATTGGATATAACCTCTTAAAATTGGACTTGCCTGACCATCTCTTAACTTCAGAACTTATTTTTCTATTTGTTCCAACCATAATCTATCATAACCTCTAGCCTCAAATAAAATTCTTAAAGTCTCCATTTATTTTATAAAATTAGTATCTAATGTAGTTAATCTACTCAATCTAATTAGTTGTCTTTTGACAACAGCTTTTTTCATATGAGGAGGATGGAGGCTATCCTTATGCAGGTATGGGTTTCTTTTTAAATCTGATATCTGTAGTCATGTGACTGTTAATTAGGTATTTAAATGCTGTTTTGTGTGGTTAGAATGTTTTCTGATGAAGTTCACAGTATATTAAAGTGAATGAAAGCGCTAATCCTTGGTGTCCGTGCCTTTTTGGTTTTGGTCTGAAGCAGCGTTTTTTGGTTTTATTTTATCATTTGACTATAACAAATGTCCAAACATAGGCTTTCTTGAAATACTGAATTATCTGAACTTTCTGATTTGAACATTGAGGAAAGTTAGGTTTCTGAATGTTTAGACTTACCCAAAGCCTATTGACAAATTCTACTAATCACAGATGCTAAGACAAAAATTGAGTTTTTCGCACTTGTAAATTATTGCTTTTTAGTCCCCATGAAGCAGCTGTAGCAGCAACATCCGAAAAGCTGATGAACAAAATCCTTTACCCAACACCAGATATGCACTAGCTTACCTGGATGACATTGTAACATACCCTGAAAGCTAGGAGAGCCATTTGCCTAATACTCAAGCCACGTTAAGCACTCTGCATCTGTCTTGACTAGTGGCTAATCCTGATAACTGCAAGTTAGTGATGGCAGAAGCACATGATTCCAAGAGGAAATGGGTTATGTGATAAGCTTACAGCTTGAAAATCTACAGGGAGAAAAAGTCAAAGCAGTGTCAAATTGCCCTTACCATCTACTAAAAGAAACAATGGGGAGCGTTTCTTGTACTGATGAGCTATATTTGTATTTCTTGATTATGTCTGTTCTGCTTGCTCCTAGTCTGACCTCACTAAAGGTAGGGCTGTTCTGAAGGTAATGTGGACAAATGCAATGGGAAAAACATTTAGACAGCCAATAAATATGTTATGCTCATAGCCTTTCCTCATAGCTCCTGAATTTTTGAAACAATTTCCAGCATATAGAGATGACTTAGAGTTAAACAAGCATGTAATTTGACTTCACCTTGTAGAGTGAGAGGAGCACCACATCTGCTATATTAGTAGGAAGCTTGGTAACACAAAGAAATGTAACTTGGCTACAAAAAGAGAATATTTAGTCATTAAGTGGCTCATTTCCTTCTTGAAACATTACCTCATGGAAAGCAAGCTTGTCCTGGTTATTGTGAGAAGGGTACTAACCCAAATCTACCCTCATAGGCACTGACCTTCCAGCCTTTTAGCCTTAAGATAATGCATCAGGTGAGCCACAGATACCTGAATGCAAATGGACCGTCCATGGTCCTTCTACCAAAGCTTAAATCAATTGGTCTCCACTAGAGGGGGGAGGGCATGGAGTTTTCATTGTTTATATTAAATTTTAGAAGGCTACAGATGGCATAATTGTGATCTCGCCTTTAAAAAGATTAACAGAGAAACTAACAAAGATGCTGGAGGCAATGAGTGACAGCTGCATACAGTGATACATGCAAACAGTGAATTATTACACAGAAGACTGATGATCTTTGAATCTGACAAGAGTACTTGGAAGACGCTAGATTGAGTTTTATAGACCAAAATGACAAAATTCCAGAGGTTATCCCTATGACAGAAGTGATTTGACCCTGGAGAGGTGAAGACAGCTTAATATGGTACTGCCTGGGTAGAAGGTAAAATTGTTTGGGTCCTTCCCATTGCTGGAATTGGAAGGAAAGCTGCTCTGTCTTCTTGAGGTCTCCATAAGTACGGTGAACATTGGTCAAAAACCCTGCCAGAGCTCTGTTTATGAAAAAAGCACTGCATCTAAGTGGAAAAGTTTGCCACATTCTAAAAAAAGCCTGCCTAAAATGTTAATGTATTTATGTTTGACTGCAGAATTTGATAATAACTGAGTTTCTCTTCTGAACTTGATTTGTCAGTCAACATACTTTTATAAATCCCAAAACTGACTCCAGTGATAGCTTGTTTACCAGAAGCCACACTACATGCTACACACCTTAATAACTTTATGATACCTTTAAAATGTATAACAGTTTACCAATGGTCACTAAGTTATCTTTGTGGTGAGCCCTTAAAGAAAGTATGGGGGAAGCCAAATAGTTTTGCAACATCTCTGTCCACTAGCACTATTTTGGATAGGAAAGATTATCTTTAAACCATCTTGCTATTATGATATAGCTAAAATGAATCAGCATACAGTATAAGATATACAGTAAACAGGCATGGACATAACTTTTAATAGAATTTCAGATATCAACATAATAATGTTAATGCACTATCAACTTATTCGTTATGAACTTGATTATCTCCTTCCGGAATAAACAAGAGTCAGAGAAGTAATTTAAAAGTGTTTCCCTTTTCACAGACATATTAAAAAAGCTCTCCTTGGAGATGTTCTCAAGTTGTATGCATTTATTTAACATGTTCATAAGTATATTGCAATAGAACATTTCTACATAATATATTCTATAATCTAATGATTGTATATTAGGGAATATGAGCAAGTCAGTGGACAAAAACTGCACATAACTGTTGATGAGTTACATCCCTGGTGCTGCAATTATTTAACCTTGATGGTGCAGTGGTAGCATTGTCACCTACCAGCAAGAGGTTTTCCGGTTCGATTCCTGGCTGGAGTGCCTTTTGTAGGACTTGTGTCTGGAGCTTTTCTCCCTGGGGCTCTGGTGAAAAATGGCTTTGCTCCAAGTCAGGCTTTCCCGGTAAACAAATGTTAAAATAAAAATAAACCATTGATTCTGGTGCATCATTGTTATACAGGTCTTTCTCTGGATCTTTTCCTTGTAGCTGTGTAAACATGTAAAAATCTCACGATGATGAGTGTATTTATTGATTTATTAGGGGTGCTGGTGGGTCTACTTGAGGCTACCAAAGCTAAGAAAATAGTAAATTATAATTGGGTCTCCAATCAAAACCAGCTTATTACATGCTCAAGACATGAATGCCAAGCAATTTCACTGTATGACTGAAGAACAAAAAGAAGCAGGAAACTCTGATTGTAATCAGTGACGTATCAGGAAATTAAAAAAAAAATACAAGGACTAGGGCAAAAATATGATGCAAAATCAGGTATGTTCTTCAACATCATGGACAACTGAAAGTTATAGAGCAGCATTCAGAAAAGAAATGCTCCTTTGCAGAGTTATTGACTTTAAAAACCATAAGGTTGTGTTGTGTGATTCTCAGCTAGAGCGTCTTCTGTGTGGTGATATGCGTGAATGGGCGTATCTTCATTGAAGTCTGTGTGTCAGGGCCGGCAACTCGGCACGTAAAAATCTACTGCCAATCATTAGCGGACCGGAGTTCCACTGTGGCACTCTCTGCTTATTTGTGTGACAAAGTAAAGTTTTAATGGCTTTTAAAGTTTTTTTTTTTTCATTCTGCTACTTTTGTTTTCTTACTGGTACTGTCCACTTTAAGTCCCTAACATGAGAACATATTTCAACAGTGCTTGAGTGTCCTTAACATGTTTCTGTTAAGCACATGTAACAATAAAGATGAAAATACAAAGTCAAAGTTATTTAGCAAGGCTTACTATTCACACCTCGAATGTTCACTAACTCCATGAATTGAATTACAGTGTACAATATTAACAGAAAATAAAAACTTGACAATTATCAGCACTGACGTTTTTTTGGACAGAAACACACTTCCCTATATATTCACATTCCTACATCTGTAAATATCCAATCTGTGGTATAATGCAAGCCTAAAGATGAGGTAAAATGTCCTCATACCACATTTCTGTGATTTCATTATTAATCATGACTTTTCTTTTATGTAAATAGGAGTTGATAAAAATCTAAGACTAATCCCATTCAGAAAATGGATATGGAGACTAAACCCATATGTCACATACACCTGTATACTCCAACCTTCTTACCAGTTCTTTAGCATGAAACTTTCTATGGTGGTGCATGCTAAAAGAAAGAAAATACATCTTGAAGAAGACATGAAGTGCCAGAATTAAGTAACTAATAAAACCCGCCAAGCTGATTGGTTCTGGAGAATAGCAGAATTAGCAGAATGTGTTCTAACATCAGATACAACAGATAGAGGACCACAAGATATCTGGCGAATGTGCTCTGAGGCCAGATACAACTGACTGAGGGCCACAAGATATCTGGAAAGTATGGTATTCTCTAATACTGTCTACAATAAACGGTATTATTGCACACTCAAATGGATTATCTGTGGAGTTACTATTTTTTTTTTATATATTTTGATTTTTATAGCAGGTGTAGCTACCTATACTTTCTTTACTTCCTACATCCCTGAATCTTGCTAGTGACTTCCCTCTTTCAATTTTTCAGTCAGTGTTTTCTTCTGTTATGGTGGGAACAGGGCACCTCCACCCCAGGCAAGAACCTAATATCTTATTGATTCCCTGACTGTAGGGACTCATCAGACCATTTTTCTCCAAAGAAGCAAGAGTAAGGTGTTAGGGAGCGGGCCAGCCTGCCAGATGCAAAGACGTCTACTCCACCTCTAGCCTCCCATGCCTGTAGCTGCTCCTGTGAGCTCCAGAAATGTTGTTTATGACAGGGAAGCAGGTGTGCTTCCACACCCATAACTTTCATTTGCATAAACCATGGACAGACTTTTTGTATCAGACCTGTTAACTGTGGGTACAAACTCCATTACTCTCTCTGTAACTGAACAGTCAGAGGACCCAAGCCGTCATGTCTCAAACTTGTAATGTAGGCATACAAATGTAACAAGCATTGCAAATCTATCAAAATATAGTGCATAAGGAATTAGCATATTTAAAACATTGTTATAAGAAATCATGAAACAACCATGCAAGTACTGTTTTCAATTATTCTGCTACAAGGTGTTAACTGCCTTTTACAAAGCCCTTCATTTAATCCTTGTAAAGTGTTTATGTACCTACATTGGTGTCTGTATCACAGATTGGTAACTATATTCAAATTGCATTTTTGGGTTTAGGTGTATATCAGGGTACATGCCAGGATGCCAGTTTGTTAAATATAGTTAAATAAAACAGTTCCTGTCTTAAGAACTTTTGTAAGCCCAAAAAGACAAAGGTGGATTTCTTAAAATTGCTTTTCACGAGCCTGAAACGAAAACCAAAATAGCCCACTTGGATTTACAGTCTCAGAAAAAAAATAAAGAACACCATAAGTTGTTTTCACTCAGTATTTACAATGCCCCTCTAAGGTAGAGAGTGTTTTTGAAACAAAAGTTCAAGGCCAGGTGTTTATCATAGGCCCTGCTTTAAGCTCTGTGAGCAAGGTAATTTCACACAAGGTACATTCCTCACTTCAGCTAGGACCAGGGTATCACACTTTGCACTTCCAAGAGTTCACAATAATCCTCTAGTTGAAGAACTAGTTCTCTGGTGTAGTGCTTTCAAACTTCCTATACACACCTGTAACTGTCATGTAAAACCATATTATCCAGCTAACTGTTATGTGACACTTTTGGTACTCCATAGTGCAACAAGTTAAAGGCGCATTACATATTTTTAAAGACACATTACATATTTTCCAGTCACTATGTTGTAATCTTCCCAGAAGAAAAAATATATTTTTTTATAATCATAAGGCTGGATATCAGGTTCTGGGCAACCCATCAGTATTTCTGCATGTAAGGCCGGACCTGTGTGTCATTGTGTCATGAAATGGATGGGGAAAAAAGGGCTCACAAGAAGAACTTTATATTTCCAACATCTTGCCTACTTAACCAGAGGAGAGGGGTATGATCTGCTACCAAAATTAATTGTCTTCCTTAAAAATATTATTTAAAGTCATAAAATGACCATTTCATTAGTAGATGTATTCTTTCAACTGTTGACTATCTCTTTTCTTCATTGCTCAATATCCTACTAATAGAGCATGCAGACTGTAGCTCATGTCGAATATCTTGTAAGAACAATGCTGTAAAATCTGGCATATAAGGAGATCTCTTTAGTAAAGGATTTCTATTTCACTAAGTGGAATGTCTACCTCAGAAGACTATTGCACCTTGACAGGAGCTTTCGCTTTTGTGAGAGCTGTCAAAAGGCAGGCAATAGCCACACAATTAGGTACATTTTTCAGTAGCTCGAGAAAAGCTTTTGCCAGTCTCTAAGTGCAGTATTTTATTACCTGTTTTATCATAACTTTCTCAGCATTTACAGTCAAATAGGCCTGTTCCTATTTATTATAAAGATTTCAATGTTTTATAAACCTTTCTTCTAATCCATCACTCATCAGATAAATCATGCTTTCAAAATCTAACAGAGCTTGCATAGCCAGTGCATTTACTAGACTGGTTAACTCAGTTATAACACATACAGTTTTATTGAACTTCATAGTAACCATTTTATCTAAAGTATGTTTTTCAGTTTTTACATCTCTGTCAGCAGCATTTCGAATGTCAGTAATGCATACCTTTGCAATGTGAACCCTCCTTCCAAATTTGTAAAATAAAATGCTTCACTGATGGTATGTTTCTCAGTACATTTTAGCCTTTGAAGCAGACAAATCAATTTTGCACATTTTATCATTAACTAATAATCATTCTACAAAAAATCTTTTCTTATTTTAGTTCTTGGAATCACTTTTCAGTACCCACTTTCTTATACTTCTACGCAAAGTTCTTTTAAGACTGTATACTACTAAAATGTAGAAGTTTTTTTTTTTATTTATTTTTGCTAACAGGTTTAAAGTAAACTTGAAATCATGCATCTGTGTGCTTATTAGTTTGTTCCCATTACGCATCAGTTTATATAACTCTCTCTCATCTATTTAGTTCCATGAGCATATCCATTTCAGAAACCTATCATCTCTGTTTCGCCCAGTCTAAACAGCTGAAGTTTTCTCTGGAGGCATAGGATTCAAACACACCCAACTATGACATCATATTCTGCACCCTCGTTAAATCACTGAAGGCACTGACGTGGCACTGGCAAGGAAGCTGACTAACACCTTCAGTTGTTCCAGTAATTGCACCAACCTTTGGTCAGAGCATCCCAGTGATTTCACAGTTTTGCTTGCTTGCTCAACAACTAGCCATACTGGAACACGATTGCTACAGTGCTGTTGAGAATTTACTAGCCCAAATATGTTTTCACTTGGAAGCAGGAATACTGCCTGAATACTTCTCAGTTGTTTCTTAATTAACAGTACCTCCCTGATTTTGAATCATATTTTAGCCTGCCTCTTCATAAACTGAGTATCTGGTAAATGACAAAGGATTACAATCAGACAACACTTCTCAAAATAGACTTTCATACTTCTTATTGTTTAGAAAATCTGTGTTGAGCAATGAAGCTGACTACAAGCACTTGAAAACTGGCAAATCTCTGGTCAGCTGCCTGTTTTCATACAACCATTGTAAGCCCAAAGAGGCACACACTGGAGGCAGGGCCTATATAAAAGCACTGGTTTATTTTCACCAGTCCAGTATGAAAAGTAAAATAGTAGCCTGCTTGACAAAGGAGTATAGGATAATAGTAAACAGTTCCTTAAGCTGCTTTTATCCCAAATTTACAGCCCACAAAGCTCTTCCAGGGTACAGATATTTTTTAAACAAAAGTCAAAGGCTACAAGCCTTTTCCAGTCCTTGATTCTAGTCCTATAAGAAAATATTTATCCACAAGATAGGCTCCACAGGTAAATTTTAAAAGTTATCCCTGACTAAGGATCTCTCATTCTATGCTTTTAAGTTCTTCTTTCATAGTGCTCTCCCAGTGCTAAACTGACATCCTGGATTGCTGCTTTCAGACAGTCTCTTTATATATACCCTTGATTGTCAGTTAAAACCTTTTTGGATATGTAAGTGCTGCATAAATTTTCCCACATACCATATTACAATGTAGTAATTGTACATTACATATATATAACATCTCTCTGTTAATAAGTGAGGTTGTAGGCATGTGCACACACACACACACACACACACACACACACACACACACACACACACACACACACACACACACATATAAATCATAAAAGCAATGAATCAGAGCATTTCTAGATTTCATGATGTAGCAGTATACTACCTTTGTGTGTTGGTAATAGTACTTTTGTGCACACTTGGCATAGTTTTGTCCTTGTGATCAGATGAGGTCCTTTACAAGTAAACCACCATTATCCACACTCAGACATGGTATATTTCCAATATACTGCGACATTATTTTTAAAACAGGTGATTTACAATTTTTTTTTAAAACATTATATTACTAGTGTTATGTTGATACTTAATCTTCCTGTCTTTTAGTATGACTCATCTGTATACTCTGCATACATGTGTCTGTGTATATGAGAAAGAATACACTGTGGATATGATTGTTTTTGAATACCATATATGTTTAAAGGTCATTGTACTGCTGCCACCATGATTCATTTTTGTGATTTTTAGTAAATGAAAATTATGTTAAAATGGGATAAGGCTCTCTGTAATATATATTGATATTCCCATTGTTACTAGCAGGAAAATGTAATGCGATAATCTGTTATTATTAATTTTGCTCATGTCTGGCACACAGAAATTGTCTGCAACTCTTGTTGTTTGAGTGGCCATGCTATTTCATGCTTCCGTACAGCTACCAAATTCATAATGATGAGTAATTCAGGATGTAACATGATTATGCTGATTACTGCAGTCAGTCATTGACATTGCATCTAAAGCAAAAATAGCACAATAGGCATTGGTGAAATCACTGAAAAAAAAAACATTGATAGAACCCAATCATTAACTAATATTTTAATCAAATGAATAACTTATACAACAAATGCACACGCACATACACACTCTTCCATATACCTAACACATGCACATATCCTAAAACATACAGCTACACAGTATGCATATTTTTACAGAAAAATAAGTGTTCTATACCCCTGAAATGTATAGAATTAACACAAACTTTCCACTTTCTTTGTTGTAACTGCCTCCGTGGTGGTGGTCGGGTTGTCACTGAATCAAGCAAATACCTATGTCACATATCCACCTCTCACAACTTTCATACAGTCAGTAGCATATGCACCAAATACCCTCTTCACTGCATACTTCTGATCACACACTCCAACCCATGCTACTACACACCGTACATATTTTTACCCAGTGAATCTATCACACAAAAGCTGCACAACAGCCCAGTAACTCAAAACACCAGGTACATTGACACCACATGCTTTCAGCACATGAAACCAACCATCAAGTCAGACCACAACATACATTTGACTACTGATATTAAACCTTACCTGCAAAATACTTACGAAATGAGTTCTGATCTGCACATGCAAAAATACCAATGGCTTACTCTTGCAGACAAAAATCTCTATGTTACAACTAAGAACATACTTTTATATAGGTTCATAGGTTCATTGGTTCATAGGAGGTTACGAAGTTAATGGCCCTAGGCTCTTTACAAGCCTAGCCATGTAATACCCTTATTGACTATAGTTGTTAGCAGAGTGATTCTATGATCAGCACTGACTGCTCCTGTCCATGAGGGACATAGGTGCCACCCCCAACATGAATTTATGGTCACCCATCCAAATGTCAAATGTTGCACTTGAATAAGGTCATTGAGGAGATCTGCTTCACATGGAGTGGGAGCTTATTCCAGAGAAATGGCAATCACTGGGAGATATATCTGTCTGTCCATCATGTTCTGTTAATGTCATAGGCTAGGCTTGAGATCCCTGGAGTGAGTTATTCTTGTCCAATTTAATTTGTGGATGTGCAGCATCTCCATTAGGGCAGGGTCTGAGACTGCTCCGTAGGCCAGGCACAGGTTGCCTCTCAGCAGACTGTATGATAGTGAGTAAAGTGACAGGGCTTTCAGTCTTTCCATATATGTCATGTTTTGGAGGCCCTGGATTCTCTTGGTTGGAAACCTCAGTGGTCTATCCAGTTGCTCCATATGTCTGTTGAGGAACATAGAGAAGGGAACATTGCACTCAATTAGTGGTCTGATAAGGGTTGAGTACAGTAGAGCTATAACCTCCCTGCTCTTGGATGTGATGCCCTTATTTTGACATACTCAATGTAGAATATGTTTTTCTTACTACTAAAGGCACACAGTGATCAAAGTTTAGATTGCTATCAACTTGTGTTCCTGAGTCTCGCACCACTTTAGATTAGAGATTAGAGATGATATCTATACCATAATTAGCCAGAGCTACTTCTTTGCCAAAGGGGACAATGAGGCATTTTTTTTGCATTAAGTTTTCATCTGTGAGTGTGGCACCAATCATTTGTTGGTGTCAGACCTTTCTGTAATATGTTAACATCATCCAGGGACTCTATGATTATGCACAGTTTACAGCCATCTGCAAATGTGGTAACCCACAGGCCATCTACCATTCCCTGGACTTCAGAGAAATAGATTCCAAACAATAGAGGGTCCAGCATAGATACTTGTGGTATCCCACTGGTAACTGGTTTACTGGTGGAGGTGGACTCCCCAACTTTGACAGTGTGCATTCTGTCGGTGAGCCAGTTTGCTATCCATCTAGTAGTGTATGGGTTAATCCCCAGCTGGGAGAGTTTCTCTATGATAACTGAATGGGGGACTGTGTCAAAGGTCTTGGCTAAATCAAGATAGGCAGTATGTACTGTTTTGGCCTCATCCAGGGCTTTGGTGACATCCTCAAATAAGTCCACTTACCCTTGATGAAATGAAACTGGGTTGCATAAAGGGTTTGAAGGTCACCTATGTCCTTGTGGATAAGGTCCATGATGATTCTTTCCATGGGTTTGTAGATAAGGCTGGTTAGGCTTATGAGTCAATATTTCCTAGGATCAGTTGATGGACCCCCTTTGTGCAAGGGCATTTCTGTTGCTGTTCTCCACACTGCCAGAACAAAGTCAGTTCTCAGGCTATGGTTAAAGGGAGTGTCGAGTAGTTACACTAGGTCTTGTTTTAGATTGTTTACTAAGCAGCCTGGGATGCTATCTGGTCCCAAAGAGGCTGTGTTTTTGGCCTTAGAGAGTGCTTGTATAACCTGTTCTTTGGAGATACTCGGTAGAGGACTGGTGTCAAGAATGCTTTGGGGTATGTCTGGTGTCAACAGGGGATGAAGTTATTACCAGATCTGTCTGCTATAAAGTTGGCAATTTCCTCAGGTTCAGTGTGAGTGGTACCATCCACTGTACGTTCAGCACACAGCTGGTCATTCTCTTTTAGGTTTCAGAAGTAGCAAAAGAACACCTTGTGATTGTCTTTAGCTAGGGATGCTAATTTAAACTTGTAGCTAGCTTTATAGGACTTAAAAGGATGTCTGATTTGTGTGTTCAAGCTATGAAGGGTATTCTTCCTTTGTTGAGTAAGTTTTCTCCTGTTCTTAGATATCATATTTTTCATTTGTTATATGGCTTATTTATACTTACAGTCCATCAGGGTGGGTGTCTTGTTTTTTTCAGGAAGACATAGTTCTATTCCTGTTGGGTACAGCTGAGTCAATGCATTTGTTTAAGTGGCTGTATAGGGCTTTTGCGTATTCCTCTGCATAGGAGTCATTGTTGGCTATGTTGGCAGGAACTTTGAAACGTGTTATACCATCACTTAATAGGTAATAGTTTGCTTTGGAAGAATTTTTCAGTTTTTATACTCCTCTGGGGAAGACAGGTTTGATCTTTATTTCAAATGAGACAGAGTTATGGTCTGACCTTACCAGGGATGGTGACACACATGGGGTACTGCAGTGACCCCCCCCGCATGTTGGTGAATACTAGGTCCAGAACATTTGAGTCCCTTGTGAGGCTGTAGGCCAACTGTTCCAGGGCCTTTGAATTAACAAAGTCCAGGGACCTTATAGTGATCATGTTTGTGCCAATCAATGGAAGGATAGATTAAATCTCCCATGACCAAGCTATTTGGCTGTATACTTAGTGAGTCTAGGAAGCCCAGGTAGGCTGTGTGCTTCTCCTGTTTCATGGTAGGGTACCTGTAGCTAGTGATGATGTGGAGGGGTATTTTACGTATAGTTAATTGGATCTTTAGAGACAAGTTGGTATTAATAGTTAAGGTCTTCATACTCCATGCATAAGGTACAAGGTTTGATCCTGACCTCCGACCAATGTCTGTTTGGAGTTTGCATCTTCTCCCTTTGTTTCTGTGGGCCTTCTTCCACCTCCAAAAAACATTCTGAGTGTTTCCATCTCAAACTTACCAATGAATGGTGCTGTTGGCAGCAGTGCAGACTCTACGTGATGCCCTATGTGGAAAGAGTTGTACAAACCAACTGCTTTTGGGATATACCATGAGGCACAGCATCCACAGGATAGGAGAACACAGATTGCACAATTGCAGGGCTAGCCACTCCACAGTGTAAAATATGGTTTTAAGTGATTCAGTCATATTGACTAATGTCACCAAAATGTGCATGGGTAGTTACTGGTGATAAGTCAGATGAGGACCTAGCCTACTCCAACTTATGACAGGGACCCATGCTAATGGTGGGATGGGTGTATGCCCCTATTGGCCAGTGTGTGCCTCCCATAAAGCCCAGCAGCCCTGGTTATCTGGGATGGCTCTATTGAGCGAAAGCTGGATGTAAAACCAATCAACATGCCAAACATGAACTGAGCTACACTTAATATAGGTTCACTGACAGGACTGAGGTAGTGAGGAAAACACAAAGCAGGGTTGTGATAGTGAGGAAAAAAATGCATTCTGGCATCAGCTGCAGCACCTACTAGATAAAGCAGGACAACAGGAATTGGTGTTGATAATGGGTAAATTGAATGCACATATCGGTACAGACAGAACAGGATATGAGGACTGTCTGGGTCCACATGGGTTGGGCAAGAGGAATAAAGAAGGAGAGACCATTCTAGACTTTGTCTGGCATATAGCTTGCTAGTAACCAACTAATGATTCAGAAAGACAGACAGTCACAATTGTTCAGAAAGAGAGACAGTCACAAGATCACATACAAGTGTCCAATATGCAACTCAGGTAGACTTCCGTCTAGTAAGGAAAGAGGACTGGGGTAGAATCAATGATTGCAAAGGCATTCCCAGTGAAACAGTTGGACCACAGCATAAACCACTAGTTTCCACAATTAGAAGGCTCTAGGGTCAACATAGCCCAGGATGAAGACCTGGACTTTGACTGGCGAGAAAGCACAGCAGCTCAAGGAATTACTCAGGGCTATAGCACTCCAAGAAAAGGAGGAAATAGGTGGAGTTGAAGAAGAATGGCAGCACCTCAAAACAGCATGAGTAAGGACTACAGAACAGATATGTGGTAATGCCAGATATGGAAATAAGGTACATAAACATGGGGAAAGCTTGTGGTGGAATGCAGAAGTCCAAGACATAATCAAAAGAAAGGAGTGCAGGAAAAGGTGGGAAATAGAAAAGATGGACCAGGCTAGGAAGGAATACTGGTTGGCTAACAAAGAAGCTAAGAAAGGAGTTGCAATAGCAAAGAATAGGGCATCAGAGGCGCTCTACCAACTTCTGGAAAGTGACTCAGTAGGTGTCACAAAAAACTATATCAGGTTATAAGGCAAAGACAGAAAAACAAAGAAAATAGTCAGACACCCTTCATAAGGGATGCCATTAACAACCTGTTTACCAATCCACAGGACCTCAAAGGCAGATGGATGGAGTCCTTTTTCTGGCAGCTTCTGAATGAAGAAAACTCTAGAGAAGCTGTACTGCCTCAGAAGCAGCTTATGATGAGAGAAGAGGAGCCCACCCTAGAATGCAAAATACAGTTCAAAAAAGAACAGTGCAAGCTTAAAATATACTTATTTTTTGGTGAACGCAGTGGATGGATGCCTTGGATTTAGTTTAGATTTAATTCAAGTAACAATTAGCCTACAACATAGAAGGAAGTCCTAACACATAAACACATACACACTTGGCTCTAGATGATTGCCACTATTAACGTGACACCTCGACCTCATGTGTAAAAATGGGAAAAAGGGGTTGTGGAAGAATGGACTACTTTACAAGCTTGAAGTTTCAAAACTTTGAACTGCGAATGGTCGAGACCATAAGATGGAAGTTTTGAAACTTTGAAATTGCAATAAAAAAAATAAAAACAAAATTTGTTTATGTTTTTGCAGGTGATCAAGCCCCCCTAAAAGCCCCACACCCCCTTCTAAATAAATACACCCACTCTGAGATCACACTACAGTCAGAAAAAGGGTAAATTTCCCATTCCGCACTGTAAGGCGATTTTCATTTAAAACGTTAAAAATTTCAAAACTTCGATCTTATGGCCTCAACCATTTGCAGTTCGAAGTTTTGAAACTTCAAGCTTGTGAAGGGAATCCATATATAGATTATATATACATATATATATAATATATACATACAAACTGCACAAATCTCCAGCACCGTAATTTAGCCCACATAAGCTAAAATAACTAAAAATAAAAAAAAACGACATTCAGGATAGTGCCATTCTGTTCTATTAATGGCAGACATGTTCTGCCACACTCAACAAACCAAGGTTTCATCTCATGGCATCATCAGTGCATACTTCCAGAAAGAGGGAAGTACAGTTGTGTACACTTACCATAAATGTAGATGTTTGAGGGTATTCACTGTTGCAGTCCTAACCAATGGGTTATCCGGCTCCTGGTAGCCCTCAATTAGCCAGAATGCCAAAGGTAAGTAAAAATGATGTCGGCTGTCATCGGTTGTAAACGACATCAGGGCGTCTGATACAAAAGGAGGCAGCCAATGTAATTTTCTCAATCTTTCTTGCCATAACAGTCGGAAGCCCCCCAAAAACAAGGCTTAAACCAAAATTAGCCTGTACCTTAGGAAAAGATAAAAAGGGGGAAGGAGGGAGGGAAAGCAGGACTGTAACAGTGAATACACTCGAACATCTACATTTATGGTAAGTGTACACAACTGTACTATGTTCTTCATGTTTCACTGTTGCAGTCCTAACCAATAGGTTGATTACAAAGCCCAGAGAAACGAGAGGAGGAACCAACTGAATCAAGGATTGGAAATAACGCTCTGCAGAACAGCAGTGGCAAACCCTGCCCTGACTCTTGAAAACAAAGGCAAATTATAATGATTTGTGAAAGTGTGGACAGAAGACCATGTGGCAGCCTCCAAAATGTCTTTAGTAGGGACACCCCTTAAAAAGGCTGCAGAAGTGGAAGCTGCTCTAGTTGAGTGGGTCTTAACCCCTAAGGAGGAAACTTGTCATGAAAAGAATAACAAAATGTAATACAATAAGCAATCCGTTTAGAAATGGCTTGCTTAGAAATAGCATTGCCAAGGGCTCCAGGGGCAAAACTGACCAATAACTGTGCTGATTTCTGAAGGTCTTTAGTCCTGTCCAGCTAAAATGTGAGCTGTCTATGCACATCAAGAGAATGTAGGATCCTTTCACCTCTATTTCGAGGATTAGGAAAGAAGGTTGGAAGGTGTATGGACTGATTAAGAATCAGGCTAGAAACCACCTTAGGCATAAAAGAGGGATTGGTTCTCAGAGAGACCCTATCTGCATGGAAAATAAGAAAAGGCTCCACAGCCATCAAAGCATGCAGCTCCAAAACCCTCCTCGCCGAAGTTATAGCCAAGAGGAAGGCAGTCTTCCATGAGAGAAACTTTGAACCTGTAGTGGCAGCTGGCTCAAAAGGAGGAAGAGTGAGTTTCTCTAGAACAAAATTAAGATCCCAGGCTAGAGTAAGTGCCCTTCTGGGAGGTTTTAAGTTGCAAGCACCTCTGAGAAACATTTTCATCAGAGGATGAGAGAAAATGGGTTGTTCAAAAGAACGAGCACAAATGGCTGAAGCATGGATCTTGATAGAGGAAAAAGAAAGACCTCCCTGAAGCAAATCAGCCAGGTATTCCAGGATCAGAGGAAGGGTAGGCTGAAAAGAAAATTCCCCTCTAGCCTGCATCCAATGAGAGAATCTTTCCCATTTGCCATCATAAGACTTCCTAGTGCTAGGCCTCCTGGCCTCCCTCAGCACATCAACCACCTGCTGGGAAAGGGAAGAAGAAATGGATTGATTCATACAATGAGCCATGCTGACAAATGGAGAGACTGAAGATGAATAATCACAATCAGGTCCTGTGTGTGTGTTGACAGCAAGTGTTCTTGATGTACCTTTGCAATTTCCTCATATGCAGTCTTGCATATGGAATCATGAGAATGCAAGAGGCCATGAATCCCAGAGCTTGCAGGTATTTCCTTGCAGGGAGCTGGGACAGGCTTGCCAAGTCCTTGAAGTAAACTGAAAGAGTTGTTTGCTTTTCCTGGATGAAATATATCATCTGGGTGGCTGTGTTCAATCTCACTCTCAGGAATGTTATCTCTTTGAATGGCACCATTTTTGATTTTTCCACATTGAGAGTGCAACCCAGGGAAGCGAGAAGAGTCTTTACAAATTCTAGATCCTTTAACAATTGTTCCTGAGAAATTGCTTGAATTAGACAGTCGTCCAAGTATCTATAAGTCTGAATTTTCCTTTGCATGCAAAAAGCAATGACTGGAGCCAGGCACTTTGTGAAAACTCTGGGAACAGTAGATGAGCCAAAGGGCAGCTCAGAGAATTGATAATCTTGCTTGCCTACCCTGAAACGAAGGTATTGCCTGCAATTTTCCCTGATAGGGATATGCCGGTAAGCTTCTCTGATATCCAATGTTACCAGCCAGGAATCCTTTTCTAACATTGGCAGCAAGTGATGCAGAGTGAGCATTTTGAACTTTGGAATTATCAAGAAAGAGTTCAGGATGGATAGATCTAGGATAGGATGCCAGGTGCCTTCTTTTTATGGAACTAGGAAATGTCTGGAATAGACACCCTGGCCTACCTGCTGAGCAGGAACTGATTCTATTGCTCCCAGATGTAACAGAGAAAAATTTGCTTTTCTACTTGCCCTTTGGTTTGGAGGAGTGCCTGGGAATCCTTTGGGTGCTGAAAAGGTGTGGAAAGAAAACTTGTGCGCTAGGGATACAGTTCTGAGTGCCCATTTGTTGTCTGTAATGGTGGTCCAGACAACATTTGTAAAAAGGGCCAACCTGCCCCCTAAAGGACACTCCGGGCAGGCAAGAACAGACAGAAGTTGGACAGAGTCATCGAGAATGTTTAGATTAAGATGCAGGCTTAGAACTTCCCACCTTGGAAGAGGAAGTCTGCCAACGCTTAGACCTTTGAGAGGCAGCCACCTGTCCCCTAGATGATTTTTAACCTCTAGTCCTAGAACAACTCTGTCTGCTGGTATCAGGGAACATCCAACTCTTAGAAGCGAGGAGGCTGAACTTGAAGAAAGTCTTTAATGGTCTGCATAGACTTGGCCTTGTCTTTCATCTTCTTGAGCATGTCCTCTGCTTTGCTGCCAAAAAGACTGTCCTTATACAAAGGTACATCTAAAAGCTTAGCCTTAACCGGCTCTGGTAGGGGCTGGTCCCTGAGGCAAGCGTGCCTTCTAATAACAGAGCCAGTAGCTGTAGCCCTACAGGAGGCTTCTAGAATGTCAAAATCACAATGTAATGAATGTTTATTGACTAGACTGGCAGAATTCAGCAAATCCTGCATATCCTTACTCTCCGCCAACCGAGGCACACCTGCTATCCTAGACTTAACAGCTTCCAAGGTGTGCTGCTAGTACTTCAGCATATGAAAAAGACAATTAGTAGACCTAATAGCAAGAGTGGCAGAGGTATAAACCTTTTTACCCCACCTATCTAGGTTCCTAGATTCTCTGTCAGCAGGAACAGGATTTTTAGTAACAGTGGCCTTAACTCCTGTAGGGCCTTGAGTATTAACCTCTGGATCAGCCGACAGATTCCTGAAAAAAAACAAATGAGAATAAGGGACTCTATAGTACCTGTCACGTTTCCTGGGAGCAGGAGGAACCAAATTTGGAGTCAAGGAATTTTCCAGAAAAACATCATCAACCACTTCCAACACAGGTTGAATAGCCAAAAGCTTATGCTGAGGCAAATCCAAAAACTCCCTAATCCTTTTCTTAGAAAGGGGATAATCCTGACTTTCCCATTCAAAATGTTCCCTGAGAGAGATTAAAGTATCACCAAAAGAGAAATCTTCTGGAAGAGAAGCAGAAGGGATGGACTCCTCTGCATCTGAATCCTCAAAGGAGAGAAAGCTTGAGAAACTTCTTCATCAACAGAAATGCTAGAAGTATCAGAACCAGAAAAGGACAATGCCTCAGGAGAGACATACCTACATCTTTTTGAAGGAGGAGGCTGTGGACCCCTAATAAGAGTCAAAAGGTCATCAGCCATTTTAACCATTTGATAATGAGGGGAATGAGAGGAAACTGGAGCCTGCTTCTTCATAGGCTTATGACTGGAAGGTTTGCCTGCAAGTCTAAAGGACTCAGGAGGCCTAGCAACTGCCGAAGTTGCAGCCAAAGTCGTCGGTATGTGCTTGCTGTCTGAATGAAGAATGGAGGTCTCTGACACCAGAGTCAGCTTTGCAGCTCCAGATCCAGCTGAAGAAGCAACAGGCAGAAGGTCAGAAGGCAAAATGGAAGCCAGAGGCATGGGGGCCTCTAAAATGGTCTCAACCTAGTTCTGCGGTTGAAAATCCGCTGGCTGCAGGGGCTGCAAAGGCACTTCACTGGCTACCGCATGACTGACGATCAACCTAACATCATCTGAGGACTTGACCTTCGGAAGCCTGTTGCTGTCCTTATCTTTACATTTCTTGAGGATATCCATAGCCCGAAGACCAGCGGACACCATACCGACAAACTTAGGCCAAACTCCAAAATGCTTAGCTAAAAGCTTAGCCCGACGATGAATAGTACGCGGATTAAAGGAAGCACAAAGTTCCCAATTAGGAACGTCATGGTCAGGCCTAAACAAAAAATACAATAGGAATGAAAATCTCTATGGGGAATCTGCTTTCCTCAGGGAAGATAATTATTAATTGTTAACCTTTTCTGACATTCGTTAAGGCAAGAAAAGATTTTAATTTACCAATGCTCATTCAAACCCAGTTGTAGTACTAGTAATGCTCCCAGATTAAATATCCACATACTTTCTTTCTTAGTAAGAATCTTGTATCTGTGTGCTATTGTCATGTCAGACCCTACCACTTTATCTATTCATAAATATATAAAATGTGCCGTTGGGTGTACCTGCATATGCTTGTATAATGCACTGTGTGCCCTTTTACAGTTAATATCACTGATATGTAATGTTATCCACTGTCTCAAGCTGAAAGATGTCTGTGCAGCATAAAAAGACCCACACTAGCACACAGCCATGTTTGAGCTTGAGACAGTAGATAGCATTACATATCAGTGATATTAACTGAAAAAGGGCACGCAGTGCATTATACACGCATATGCAGGTATACCCAAGGGCACATTTTATATATTTAGGAATAGATAAAGTTGTAGAGTCTGACTTGACAATAGCACACAGGCACACGATTCTTACTAAGAAAGAAAGAATGTGGATAGTTAATCTGGGAGCATTATTCAAATCAGGTTTGAATGAACCTTGGTAAATTAAAATGTATAAATAACTCCTGTCATCATTATGACTTTGTACCTTAACTTGGGGACTTTTTCCAATGTTAAAAGTATTTATTAACTTTGGGTTGTGTGAACTAAAGTGAAAAGTAATGAGTGTATAAGTAAAAAGAAGAAGTTTCCTATTGTGTATTATGCATGATTTATAATGGGTGGCACAAGTGTATTGTTCTATTGGAATGCAGCTTTAAGAACAAGTGTATAAAGGATGGGCTTCCTCTTTCTGGATGTATGCACTAATGACACCATGAGGTGAAACCTTGGTTTGTTGCGTGTGGCAGAACATGTCTGACATTAAAGAATATAATGGCACTATCCTAAGTGTTGTGATTTTTTTTTATTTTTAGTTATTTTAGCTTATGTGGGCTAAATTATGGTGCTGAAGATTTGTGCAGTTTATATTTATTATCTGAGCACCACAGTAGATTGTGCATGATGTTTGAATTGAGGACTATATATATATATATATATATATATATATATATATATATATATATACATGTGTGTGAGTGTGTGTGTGACAATTGGGGAGAGATGGGCAAAGGCTGCCAGCCTAGTCAAATAGAATGTGATATATAATTCTGACATTTGTAAATAAATGTAAAATACAGGCATATTTTCTTGAGTGTATAAGAACACTGAAAAAATGTGGAACTGCAAAATATGTGACAACATTGCACTCTACTGGCCCAGTGAAGCATGTTGTGACCCTTTCATGTTAGAATTCGGCTCCAGTGCGGCTGGATGAAGGTTGCATGCCCATTGTTTTAAGGCTAAAGTTTATGACTAGAATTTAGATGTGGAATGTGCTTTATTGCTCAAGTTTCTTTTATAATATACATGTGAAATGCCTTGTATTGTTGTAAGTTTCTGAGCAGGTGTTAGTTTGCTAAATAATGCAGTTTGTGGCCTGAGAAATCAGAGCAGGTGTTAAGATGATGCAATATGAATACTGGGAAAACCTAAGTGTCAAAAATGATGCACTTTGGGAGGGCCCTAGAGACATGTTTGTTAGCAGTGTTTAAGTACTGATTTCTCACAAGAGACTGGAAGCATTTTGACTTTGGACATCCAACTTATCAGCACTCTGCCTAAGCTCACATGTAAGTTTCTAGCACTGAGATTTCTAGTAGGAATAGTTATAGCTAGTAAACATCAATTAGGTATTTGTCTTTGAAATCATACTTGTACTATTATATTATTTTAAGTTTCTGTGTGATCTCTGAACTCTTATGTATCTCTGTGGTTTAGTAGTTTTGTCTTGTGTTTGAATTATTTATTATTAAATATTTTTAAAACCTTCTACATGTGGCTGGTTTGTGTAGAGATAAGCTCTAGAGTACATTGCATATTTATAGAGGCTATTGTAATAGGCCACTCTAAAGTAAGCCTTGACTGTTAGTCATACTACCATTGGATTATAATATTGCACAGTAATAATTGGACACCCTCTTAAGCACCTTTTAGTAGCTGATATTATTAGCTGGGTGGTGGCAGGGATTACTATTATATGGTCTGGGTAAATGGGCACCGCTGGAGAATCTGCGTCAGCCTTTCCCAGGAGTGTGTGTGTGTAGTTGTATAAATACTTATCTCAAAGTGTGTGTGTGTTGTGTTAGCTACTTCACAGGAACAAGAAGCACTGGTTGGACAGAGAGGGTACTGGAGGTTCTAGCTTGCCCAGCTAGGCTGAGACCTGGACACTATAGCTGTGCCATTGGGGAGGCTTATTGGGGACCTGGTGAGCAAGTGAACTACCAGCCCTAGACTGACTGTGATCTCTGTGTGCACTTAAGGGAAATTGTACTTTACTGTGTGTATTAGTTATCTTTTCCTCTAAACTAATAAAATTAGATGCTGCTATAAATCCAAAGGTTCACTCGTCAAAAACTAAACGAATATGAAAATCATACACGAGTGAAAACCACCACGGAAAAAATATACTGCTATGTAAAAGTCCAACTCTTTTATTAAAACAAAAACAAATAAGAGAGAAACAGATGAGCGCTTTCGCTTACCGGCTAGTACCCTTCTTCAGATCTTAAAATCTACATTTTTAAAAGCCACTTTTATACTAGAACTCACATTCAGAAATACTCAATTAATCAATTTAACAATTATACAATTGAATAAAAAATGCAGTGGAATAAGTATATACTAACTGCCTAATATCTCTGTAAACCCTAGTGGCAAAAACCATAACAAACAAAATAAAAGAATAAAACATACCCAAAAATCATGTCGCTCTAGGAAACTGTACGTTCCATAGAACAGAAAATTAATAAATATGAATAATGCAAATAAATAAGTGACTAAATAAACATTAATACTTTAAAACCACCAGATGCTCATCACTTCTAGCACATATTTTTCAAGGCATATATACATATGTATAAAAACATACATATAAAAATATATAAATGAAAAAACTTATAAAATAATTGAGGTATAATGTAAGATGAAATTTAAAAATAAAAATAAAGCAACATATGATATATATATGTATATATTTCAAAATCATTATATGACATATACAAAATAAAATGCCTTATATACTACATTATTTCATATGAAAAATTACATTATTGACTAATTGTAAAATAATATCTATTGCTGTACTATAATACTGAAGAAATATAAAGAAAAATGTAAATATGTAACATATATAAATGTGTATAAATATATATAACCAAATAAATATGACCAATAATAAGTGAATAAATAAATAAATATGACGAAATACGAAATATATTCATATTCAATAAAACCCCTATAATGTACTTTTTAATAAACAAATACTGTTACAATTACAGTTGAATATAATTATATAGAGTATAGCTGCCTTCATTTATTACTACGTGCTTCAAGTATAGGCTTTATATTTATAGACTGATTAAGACCAGATGATAAATGTGCTCTCAGTTTAAAAATCCATTGTAACTCTAAAGTCTCCAAGTAATTCATATTGCTGCCCCCTCTTCTTCTAGGGGTTACTAATTGTAAAACTCTAAATCTGAAGTCATGTCCCTCATTCAACATAACATAGCTAAAGCATTCTGTTGGTTAGACTTTTTGATTTCATAAGAATGATTATACATCCTGTCCTTGAGCCTTCTCTTTGTTAAGCCAACATAGAACGCTTTGCATTGTACACATGTGGCTAGATATATGAGGTTGTTACTATTACAAGAAGCAAAGAATCTAGGTTTAAAAACATAATCTATATCTGGATGCATAAATACCTGTGAATCAATAATCAAACTACACATGTTGCACTTCTTACAAGGATATGTACCCATTCTCACCTTAAAATCTATACATTGTTTTTCTAAACACTGTTCTTGTTCAATACAAAGTAGCCGCTTCAAATTTTTACTATTTCTATAAGTGAACCAGGGTGTTATACCTACAATATCCGCAATAAATGAATCTATTGTTAATATGTGCCAATTTTTCCTTATAATCCCTGTTATTTCTTTATTGTCATTAGTGAATCTAGTAGTAAAAGTTATTCTCTTATCATTCATCTCCTTAGTAGCTGATGTGTAACTCTTGGACCCGATATACCCTTTTTTACCTGTATTATTATTTTTATTTTTATTTTTATTAAATACCAGGTTCCTAATTTCTTTCACCATGCCTCTATCATAGCCTCTCTCAACAAAGAGGTGTTCCATTATATCAGCCTGTTCTTCTAGTTCGTAGCTCACTTTACATAGCCTGGGAAGTCTGGTGAATTGACTCCTGACTATGTTAGGAAATATATGGCGGGGATGCATACTGCTAAATTGAAGCAGAGTGTTTTTCCAACATGGTTTTCTTTATAGAGATGTTAGAACTTTACCATGTCTATCTATGCTTATATTGATGTGTAGAAAACTTATAACTTCACTAGAATAATCCATCGTGAATCTCAGAAAACTGGTAGATGAAATCCTTTAATTCCTCTATAGTTCCTTTCCAAAATATAAGGATATCGTCCACAAACCTTCTGTAAAGCAGAACTTTATCATAATATTTGCTATTAAAAAGGTGGTTCTTTTCCCAGCAGTAGACTACCAGGTTAGCATACGTATTTGCACATGGGGTGCCCATGGCGACACCCCATTTTTGCAAATATAACTTGTCTCTAAACATAAAGACATTGTTAGCTAGAACCATGTCCAATAAAGCAGCCACAACCCCCCTATGTTTGCCTGCACATCTGAGAAATAAATGCCGAACAAGAGGCGTCCCATGACACAGCCCTGTGGGACTCCACTTGTGACTGGCTTAGAGTCTGACATAGCTCCTGCTATTCTGACTTTGTGGGTTCTGTCCTTTAGCCAGTTTGCAACCCATCTTGTGACAAACGGGTTTACATTTAAGCTGTTGAGCTTGTCTATGATGCCTGAGTGGGGTATTGTGTCGAAGGCTTTTGCCAGATCCAGCTAGGCTGCATGAACTGCTTTGCCTTCATTGATGGCTCTAGTGACTGTTTCAAAAAAGTCCACCAGGTTTAAAAGACAGGATCTGCCTTTTACAAAGCCGAACTGGGTAGGGTCAATTGTCTGTATGTCCCCGATGTCTTTGTTTATGAGTCCCATGATGATCCTTTCCATAGCTTTGCAGACCAGGCTGGTCAAGCTTATGGGGCGGTAGTTTTCAGGGTCTGTAGAGGTGCCACCTTTGTGGAGTGGGACCACTGTAGCTGTACGTCAGTGTTCAGGGACGTATCCTGTAGCAAGGCTAAGATTAAACAGCGTCCTTATGTGCGGGTTTAGCTCCTCTAGGAGTTCTCGTAGCACGCAACCCGGGACACCATCAGGTCCCATGGATGCTGTATTTTTAGCTTTGCTGAGGGCAGCTCTCATATAATGATTTTGATATATATACATATATGGGTCTACTTCTTTTGACCTAACTCCCATTTGCCCAACACCCATTTGCCCGAGACCAAATGACTGAAAGTTCATTTGCCCGACACTTCATTTGCCCGACACTTCATTTGCCCGACAAGTATTATTAGCAAGAAAATGGAATATGCCCCCTTCCCCACTGTAGTGCGACCCTGAAGTTAGAATATATAGGTAGGGGGGAGCCCCTCACAACGGGGGGTGTGGGGGGTGAAGCCCCCCACTTACTTTTCTTTTACTAAGCAATATTACATCAAAAGTTAACAATATCATACCCCTCCCTAACTATATATTCTAACTCCAGGGTCGCACTACAGTGGGGAAGGGGGAATATTCAATTTTCTTGCTAATAATACTTGTCGGTCAAATGAAGTGTTGGGCAAATGAACTTTCAGTCAAATGGGGTCGGGAAAATGAGTGTTGGGCAAATGAAAGTTAGGTCAAAAGAAGTAGACCCACACATATATATATATATATATATATATATATATATATATATATATATCATATATTGCTTTATTTTTATTTTTAAATTTCATCTTACATAATGTCTTAATTATTTTATATGTTTTTTCATTTATATATTTTTATATGTATGTTTTTATACATATGTATATATGCCTTGAAAGATATGTGCTGGAAGTGATGAGCATCTCGTGGTTTTAAAGTATTAATGTTTATTTAGTCACTTATTTATTTGCATTATTCATATTTATTAATTTTCTTTTCCATGGAACGTACAGTTTCCTAGAGCGACAGGATTTTTGGGCATGTTTTGTTCTTTTATTTTGTTTGTTGTGGTTTTTGCCACTAGGGTTTACAGAGATATTAGGAAGTTAGTATATACTTATTCCACTGCATTTTTTATTCAATTGTATAATTGTTAAATTGATTAATTGATTATTTCTGAATGTGAGTTCTAGTATAAAAGTGGCTTTTAAAAATGTAGATGTTAAGATCTGAAAGAGCGTACTAGCCGGTACGCGAAAGCACTCATCTGTTTCTCTCTTATTTGTTTATGTTTTAATAAAAGAGTTGGACTTTTACATAGCAGTATATTTTTTCCGTGGTGGTTTTCACTCGTGTATGATTTTCATTATCTTTTCCTCTCTTCTAGTCAACAACCTCCCTGGTGTTAGTGGTGAGGATTGTGGCTCCTTGATTGCTGGGCCAGAGCATGGTCATCACAAGTGGTGACAGTGGTGGGATCTACTTCACATACTAATTTGTTTGTAGTGGTTTGGGTAGAGTGAATTCCTGTAGCTTATGTACAGTGATCTCCAAAAGTGTTTTGTACTCTAAAACGGCCACGCAGTGTATACTCAGAGTTCAAATCACAATTTTTTTATTTCTTTTGTTAGCTTAGTGTTAGTCAGGGTGAGCAGGCAGATTGCCAACAGAAGAGTATGGAAAGCTGACAAGGAGCCAGCTGGCGGAGATGTGCCAGGCTAGTGGACTGGTGCATGGAAACCTGACTAAAGCAGACCTGATCGCAGCCTTGGTTAAAGCTGCATCAGAAAACAGCAGCCTGGAGGACAATCAGACTAACAGTGGAGATACAATATCCTCAGAGACTGGACAGCTCAACATTTCTGCAGAGGACTTAAAAATCCAGCTGGAGCTAAAGAGATTTGAGTTAGAGGCCAGGCGTATGGAACAAGAAGCAGCTGAGAAAATGAGTAGTCTACAAGCTGAGGACAAATAATGGCAGAGGAGTCATGAGAGGGAAATGCTGACTCTTCGACAAAGTCACGTAGGTAATGAAGAAGGGAGTAACTGGACCCCAGACGCACAAAAGGTCAGTAAATTTCTTCCAAAGTTTAAAGAGGGGGATAATTTTGTTAGCTTCATTCATATGATATGTTTGAGCAGGTATGTAAACAGTATGAATTTGACCAAAGGCTTTGAGTACAGTTCCTGACCCCCTTACTCCATGATAAAGCTGTAACTTCTTTATCAAAAATGTATGACACTGACTGTTTTGATTATACTGCTCTAAAAAGACATTTATTAGAATGTTTTAAGCTAACACTTGAAATGTATAGGAAAATGTTTTGTGAGCATAGACGCAAGGCAGATGAAAATTTATGTGAATATGTTGTTGAACTGAGCACTTATTTTCATAGCTGGGTGAGTGGAAGTCAGGTCACCACTTTTGAAGGGCTGGCAGACCTTTTGGTAAGGGAACAAGCCCTTAGCACTTTGCCTGAGGACATGAGGATCTGATTAGCGGATAGATAATGTGCTACTTCAGATGAGTTGGGGAAGGAGGGAGACCTATACCTAGTAAGCAGGGCAGCCCTGCCCTGGAAAAGGACCCCCAGTACTGCTCCTGGGACTAAAGGAACCCATGGTGGGAAGCACAGACTGCCCCAACAGAATCTGCCAGTAGCAGGGGAATCCACTAGTCCAGGTACATGCCCAGGACCTAGGGTGAAATGTTTTTAATGCAACCAGTGGGGCCATGTGGCATACAGGTGTCCATGGAGGCAAGGTGGGGAAGCAAAGGTGAGGGAGCCAGTAAGTGGGAAAGATAAAAATGTCAACAGTGTGTTGTCTTGAGACAACAGGGGTATGGAACTACCATACTGCAGATGTCCTAAGAGAGAAGGATTAGGATGAGGCAGTACTATGTACTTATGCAGTTACATGCAGTGATGTTAGGAGACATGCATGTGGGTCTGGTAGCCTAGGCGAGACCCATACAGACTGTATACTTGCAGCCAGGACTGCTGAGGTGGTTACTTCAGGGAGTGAGCTACGCTGTAGTAGTGAGACTGAATATGAGCCACAGCTGCTTGTGGGTACTGATGTTCTCTTGGGCAGGGTAACTGCAAAGGTAGAGGTGAGTAGTAGTACCCAGGCTGACAGTGAGGCACTGCTGTCAGAGGATGCCTGACTTCCTGTGGAAGGAGAGCTGGGAAGGGTTACAAGGAGAGACTTGAGACAGGCTCAGCTCTCAGACCCTACATTGCAAGGCCTGAGGCAGGTAGATAGGGAGACACCTGATTCTCAAGGGAAGGGGGAATTTGTATACTGGAACAAAGGGTTACTGTACAGAGAGTGGACTGCTGAGGGAGGGCTAGAAGGTGAGAGAGTACAGCAGTTGGTAGTGCCTAGAGTTTACCATCTGGTGCTTCTAGCCATAGCCCACGATATTCCCTTTGCAGGTCATATGGGCTTAAAACATACAAAGAGGCATATTATGCAAAACTTCTATTGGCCTTGAATTTCCACAGATGTAACAGGATACTGCAGGACCTGTGAGCAGTGCCAAAAGGTAGGCAAGGCAGGAGACAAGGTGAGAGCTCCTTTGATGCCTTTGCTTGCGATTGAGGAGCCATTTCAGAGGGTAGCTATGGATATTGTGGGTCCTCTGAGTACCCCAAGTTCCACAGGGGAAAAAAGTATATCTTAGCAATTGTTGATTATGCTACACAATACCCTGAGGCAGTGGCTTTGTCCTCCATTGAGGCTGAAAAGGTGGCAAATGCTTTGCTAGACATTTTCAGCTGGGTAGGTTTCCCAAAAGAAATACTGTCTGACAGAGGTGCCAGTTTTATGTCAGACCTGCTGGCTTGTCTGTGGAATTCCTGTGGGGTAAAGCACATAAAGACCACCCCCTACCATCCCCAAACTAATGATCTTGTTGAGAGGTTAAACTCTACAATCAAGTTCATGCTACGGTCATTTGAAGATCAGTTTAAGAGGGAGTGGAAGAAATATTTGCCCCATCTGTTGTTTGCTTACAGAGAGATTCCCCAGGAATCCACAGGTTTTTCACCCTTTGAGTTGTTGTATGGGCATAGGGTGAGGGGACCTCGAGATTTAATTCAAGATGAGTGGGAAGATGAGTGTAAGTCTCACAAGGAGTCTGTTGTGGCATATGTTCTGAACCTCAGGACAAGGCTCAGGGAACACATGGGCCTGGCCCAGGAGAACCTGTCAGAAACCTAACAACAGAAAAAGATGTGGTATGACAGAAATGCTTGAGCTAGAGAGCATGCTGAAGGGCAGCAGGGGATGGTTCTCATTCATGTCAGACACAGAAAGTTTCAAGCAGCTTGGGAGGTACCCTACAAGGTGGTAAGAAATTGTAAGTGATGTTAAGTACATTGTGGAAGTGCTAGGCAGACATCAGGGACACAAATTGTACCATGTTAATATGATGAAACCTTACCATGATAGGGAGGCCCTTGAGCTAAGCATTTGTAGTGGATTGCAGGAGGAGTCTGAGAGAGATCTTTGGACTGATCTCCTCAGTGAGGCTCAGGCTGACACCTCGGTGGAAGGGGTAGCAATGTCCAAGCAGCTATCTCCTACCCAGGTTCAAGAAATCTGAGCAGTGTAGCAAGTGTGTGGGGGCATGTTCACTGGGAAACCAGGGAGCACCCATCTGGTGCAGCACCAGGTGGATACAGGACCCCAAAGGCCTATCAGGCAGGCCACTTATAGGGTGCCTGAAAGAGTCAAACAGACTCTGAGGGAGGAGGTACAGGAGATGTTGGAACTAGGGGTGATGGGCTCTCAAGACAGGGAATGGGGTGAGCTACACCCAGATAGACCTTACAGTCTCAAGCGATGATTCTCAAGGGGCACTTAAAAAACTTGTTTGAGTTCCCTGGGGGGGAGGGGATGAGATGGAATGATTGGGGAGAGATGGGCGAAGGCTGCCAGACTAGTCAAATATAATTTGATATATAATTCTGGCATTTGTAAATAAATGTAAAATACAGGCATGTTTTCTTGAGTGTAAAAGAACACTGTGAAATGTGGAACTGCAAAATATGTGACAACATTGCACTCTACTGGCCCAGTGAAGCATGTTGTGACCCTTTCATGTTAGAATTCAGCTCCAGTGCAGCTGGATGAAGGTTTTGTGCCGATTGTTTTAAGGCTAAAGTTTATGACCAGAATTTAGATGTGGAATGTGCTTTATTGCTCTGGTTTCTGTTAGAATATACATGTGAAATGCCTTGTATTGTTTTACGTTTCTGAACAGGTGTCATATTGATAAATAATGCAGTTTGTGGCCTGAAAACTCATATCAGGTGTTAATATGATGCATTATGAATACTGGGAAAACCTAAGTGCCAAAAATGATATAATTTGATAGGGCCTTAGAGACATGTTTGTTAGTAATGTTTAAATACTGATTTCTCACAAGAGGCTGGAAGCATTTTGACTTTGGACATCCAACTTATCAGCACTCTGCCTAAGCTCACATGTAAGTTTCTAGCACTGTGATTTATTTTAGGAATAGCTAAAGCTAGTAAAGATTAATTAGGTATATTTCTTTGAAATCAGACCTGTCCTACTGTATTGTTTTAAGTTTCTGTGTGATCTTTGAACTCTTAGATATCTCTGTGGTGTAGTAGTTTTGTCTTGTGTTTTAATTATTTATTATTAAATATTTTTAAAACCTTCTACCTGTGGCTGGTTTGTGTAGAGATAAGCTCTAGAGTAGAGTGCATTGCCATTGCGTATTTATCGAGGTTATTGTAATAGGCCACTCTAAAGTAAGCCTTGATTGTTAGTCATACTACCATTGGATTATAATATTGCACAGTAATAATTGAACACCCTTTTAAAGGCCTTTTAGTAGCTGATATTATTAGCTGGGTGGTGGCAGGGATTACTACTATATGGTCTGGGTAAATGGGCACAGCTGGAGAATTTGTGTCAGCCTTTCTTAGGAGTGTCTGTGAAGTTGTATAAATACTTATCTCAAAGTGTGTGTGTGTGTTGTGTCAGCTACTTGGCAGGGACACGAAGCACTGGTTGGACAGAGAGGGTACTGGAGGTTCCAGCTTGCCCAGCTAGGCAGAGACCTGGACCCTATAGTTGTGCCAGTGGGGAGTCTTATTGGGGACTTGGTGAGCAAGGGAGCAACCAACCCCAGACTGACTGTGATATCTGTGTGCACTTAAGAAAATTGTACTTTACTGTATCTACTAGTTATCCTTTCCTCTCTTCTAGCAGACAACCTCCCTGGTGTTAGTGGTGAGGATTGAGGCTCCTTGATTGCTGGGCCAGGTTACCGTCATCACAATATGTGTGTATATATATATATATGTATATATATATATATATATATATATATATATATATATATATATATATATATATATATATACACACATGCATATTTACGCATCCACATCCACATATGCACAGATACGTAGATGAGTTTCAAATTGACAAGTAGGCTTCAATAAGCACACAGTCGATAAGAAGTCTTGTGATTAGAAAGTAGGTATCCAATCAGTGTTAATGCTTTTTGAATATCCATAATCTGTCATTGTACAATATAAGATAATGCATACCCATGCTATTGCAAAATTATAACTAATTCTAAAATGCACAACTGGTTTAAATAACCACCTCCCTCAAAATGAGCAAAAAAAAAAAAAATCATTCAAACTGTACATGTTTTACACATACAGGTATTATGAGGTGTGTTGTAGTTTGTACTTCTTTGAGTTTTACAGCTTATGTAATAAGACTTTTGATGGTCAAGGAAATTGTTTTCTTTTTTGTTGTTCTATATATGCTCAGCATACCTTATGTTGCCTTAGTAGGAGAGATCTGGGTAAGGATAGATGAGTTCTGCCTTTTCATATGTCAGTGTGATGAGATTAAAATTTAAGAAGTCACATCATTTTTGTGATTAATTTTTACACTGAACTAAACTTGGGTAGTAGAAGTAGTGATGACTAAAAGGATGTCTGTCTAGATATTGGATTTTTCTTTTGCCTGTTAAATGTTAGTAACTTATCCTAACAAAGCTAGCATTCAATAAAAGTAACATCAGTTTCTGCTACAGATTTAGATTCATTTGATTTAGAGCTTTACAGAGATTATTTTCAAATTCAGCTCTGTGTATTTTCACATTAAAGGCATCCCCTTAAGGTGCGAAGATGGAGATATTTATCTGATGGATTAGAAAAGATTCTTCGGAAGCCAAAAGGCCAGCTGTAAATAATCAATCCCTTAGCATGTCAAGGATGGAAGGTCTGGCAGCTTAGATATTTCTTGCTGTCAGGGACTTCACACAAAACGGATGTTTGAAGTACCTGCTCCTTGAAAAACTCTGTCTGTCACACTGCTTGTGAAGTTCTTCAATTTGTTTGACAAATATTTGTAGCTCAACACAGATAGCTAAAAGAACATCAGAAAGTTATTGGATAGGATCACAGTTTTACCCTTCAGCTGACACTGTCTAGCAAATGCAGCAGATGTGTGTGCATAGAGGAGACAGCATTTTTGCATCACAGAGTGAACTAAATGATTGTTTTTTTTTTAATTAAGCACTTGTTTCCAGAGCAAAAACATATGGTTTTAAACAGTATATCTAGAAATGGTATACTTGTTGCAATTATCTTTCCATATTTTTGCTTATGTGTTCAAATATGCTTGTTTTCAGATATAATAATTTGTGTGCTGTTCATAAAAAATGCCTTTTAGGGAGAATCACCAGTATGTGTGCATGGGGGTGGGGGGCAGTTTTAGTATCAAAAGGTTTCTTTTTAATAATCTCGACCCAATGGAATGTATTGATTTAAGGTATGCAGAAGTATACCATCACAGGTAAAATTGGTGGAAGGAAGGAAGACCAGGCAAAAATACATAATTCATCAGTTAAACATTATGTAAAGCAGCAAGTGGTACAGTGCTGATTACCTACCTCAGCAGTTAACACTTCATATGGAAGAGAGATAGACTTTTTCTGTCTTTTTAGGTAATTATTAAAGAATATTGTTGCCATCTGAGCAGAAGTCATTGTGTGAAGTGTAGGATGATAATGTGCTTGCAGACATGAGCATAAGGAGGATGCCACATTAAGGAAAAAAATGATAATTTGAAATTTATTACTGCAGCAAAATGTATATATCAATAACAGTTATGGTTTTCTGCTGTTTAACACATTTACAAATAAGTGAAAATGTAACCCTTGGCAAATTGTTTTTAATGAATCATTAAAATATGGACAAGCTATTACTTTCTTTTAAAATTTAACCTATAGTCACGTAATAATTATGTAACACAGCATGCATATCAATATATAATTGGTGCAAGTATGGGGACTGTACCATGACAGGGGCAGAAGGCAGCTAAGAGAACTCTGAAGAAAGGCTGCGGTGAGGTTTTGTATGGCGGAAAAAAAACAGAGCAGTGGAATTCCTTTTACTTGAGAACAGGAGAGAAAGAATGGGCATGAAATTGAGATATATGTTTATTTCTGGGGAGATGTGAAAAGGACATTCTGAGCAGGGGGGTGCAGAGAGGAGGAAATGACATAGGTAATGTATTTAATGAACAAAGTACATTTTCATCACAAGGGATGTGGACTAATGCAATGGACTGCCAGAAGAAAGGGTTAATAGGAAAATCCTCAAAGGCCTTCAGTTGAACAGGGGACAGTTTGCAAGAGGTTGAGGTCTAAAACTCAAATATTCCAGTAATTGAAAATGTGAAAAGATGTATATAAGTAACGTAGAGATGTAGTATACCTAGTCATGCATATAAAATCTTCTACTGCACCATCAGTGATCAATGAATCATTGTGGAGGGATTTATAAGTCAATAATGGACCATCCTGGACTGTACAAAATTCAGAGATAATCCAGATAGTTTGAGTCAAGTCTGGTATCCTACCTGTGACTCAAAGAGTGACAGGACTAACAAGAAAAAGACTGTAAAAAATTAGTCCAGATAAAATCACTTTAGCTAGGAGATCTAGTAGACTGTCTCTCTGATATCCTCCCTATGTGAGGAATAAAAACACCTTGTGCAAATTTCAAGTAGTTTATTCAGTAAGTAGGTAGATAGAAGAGCAGGACACTGTTCTAGGCCCAATTTAGGCTTAAGTCCAGAAGCTACATTTCTGTTAACACACTTGCAAAAAATCTTATGTTTCTTGGATTTTCAATATTCCTCACAGTTCATTGTATTATTGTAATTATAGTATGGGGCACTGTGGGTGTGAAGTCCTTGACATTGATAGTGCAGGGAAGGGGGTACATTTCTTATAAATACTTTTTTGTGTCTAAGCAATGTTTCAGTCTATTTCATCCAGTTGCAACCTCAGCAGGATGTTAATCAACTGCTCTCAGTAGAACATATTATCCTTGAGTTCTAACTTAATTTCTCTCCATTTTATTAGAATTTTAAAAATAACACACTTGTAAAATGAAAAGAAACAAAACAAACCGAATCACAGCCAGGTTAATTATATTTATTAGGTGGCAAGTGCTTTTCACAGATAAGCTGTCCCTGCTATTTCTGACAAAAAAAAAACACTAAATACAAGTTAATTTATATATAAAGATTTAAAAACCAAGGTACCAGTAGCAACACAGTTTCAATTAAAACTACTACAACAGATAGTAGCAGGTGCGAAATAGCTAACAGAAACTTTTTCTATTTTCATAGAAAGACATAATTTCTATTTTCATAGAAGATCACCTATATCCAGTGTTAAACAAGAATCCACAAAAAGTTATGAGGTATACAACATTTTCTACAGGATCTATATGAGTTTATGTTAACAGAAGAAAAAAGGTGGGAATTTCATTTAGTTACTATGGACATCCAGTCCTTGTTTACAGTTAAACTCAATAGAATCGGTATACAAGTGATTAGAGCATATTTAATGACCCACAGTGACTATGATGATAAACTAATATGCCTGAATTGTGATTTCTTGAATATTGTACTATCTAGGAAATATTATCTACAACAGGATGGTGTAGCTCTGGGCACATCTTTGTGCCAATACCTACACCAACTTGGATATGGCAGTTTGGGAATATCAGTATATATTGCATACAGGTGAATATAGTTCATTGATATCATTTTATTGTTGCTTTGTGGACAGCATCTTTTTGTTGGTGAGTAGGCAGTATACAAGAGTTGGATGATTTCATTAAGTATATATTAAGAGACCAGTACATTTTTAAAATTTGATGTAAAGATCTCAGATTTTCAGATTGAGTTTTTGAATGCATTAGTCATTAGAACCTGAGTTGGATATATTACCACTGAAGCATTTTGTAAACCATGTTATTGTAATATATCATTTCATCACAGGAGCATGTACCCATACATATATTTTCAAATATAGTTAAAAGTCAAACAAAGTGAACCTCTAGGCTTAATATAGATTAATTGAATTTTCAGAAAGAATTATTGCACCTCAGTGACAATTTGGTTGCTAGAAGATATAAAAAACAACAGGTGGAACAAATAATGAATGAAGTCCCCCCCCCCCCGTGAATGACAAGAGGCAAACCTTATTTCTCTGAAGCATTTTATTTAATACAAATTAATATTAAGAACAATAAAATGTCTAGTACCTTGAAATGTTTGATGTTTTATAGTAGCAATGTTTAACAAATAACAAATGTAATACTTAAACATTGGGGTATATTAATGATAGATAAGAGAATTAAACAGGTGGTAGGTGGACACCCACATTTTAGATATAAAAATAAAAAAAATCTGTTAAATTGATGTTATGCCATCATAATGAGAGTAAAAATTCCCATACAGAATTTATAAAAATAATTATACTGCCATGTGAGCATTGCAATTATTGTAATTATAAAGATAGTAGTGGTCAATTTATATACCCATTGACAGATAGAAAACATGTTTTTAATGTAGATGCCAACTGAAACAGTGTTAAAGTCATTTACTTAGCATACTGCTCTATTTGTAAATCATTCTATGTGGGTATAATGAATAGAGCTTCAAAGACAGAATTAGCGAACATGTCCATAATATTAGAATTTCAAATAATACTAATGCCTGGCTAAACATGTAATGTCTACTTCTAATGAACATACTTTTAAATTTATGGGAATTGGGGTAATATATATTAGCCAATGACTAGGGTATACTAGGAATACAATGGAGGTAAATGAGACCAAGTGGATTATTGGATTCCAGGTGGTTGGCAATAAAGGGTTGAATGGGAATATACCATTGAAACTAGTATTGAAAGCTAGGTGTTTATTTAAATAATCCAATAATTTTTCAAATGACTATTACTATTGGTTAATTTTTATTACTTTTTAGTATATAAGTAGAATTATGTAATTTTTAGTAATTTTAGTAGTTTTAATTGAAACTGTGTTTCTGTTGGTGCCTTGTGTTTTTGTTTTTAATCTTTATATATAAATTAACTTGTGTGTCATGTTTTGTTTGGTCTGAGGAAGTGGAGAGACTTTACCCGTGAAAGCATTTATCACCTAAGAAATATAGTTAACCTGGCCATGTTTCAGTTTGTTTTGTTTCTTTTTGTTTTACTAGTGTGCTGTTACATTATGAATGAACTGTTTAGCCTAGTTATGGGTATTCTACTGTTTTAGAATTAAAAAAAATGACAAAATAAGACAATAATTGTCTAACTGGTGACACAAATGAACTACAACCAAAAATAAAGAGCAGGCAACCCAATATATAAAATGCACTTATTAAAGATATCAGCAAACATTTTCTACTTACCTTTTCCTAAAAATTAATAGAGTCTTAACTTGTATATTCACATTCTGAAAGTTGAAAAAACAAATAAAATTGTTGCTGTTACTACAGTAAGTCTTATCTAAGTGGTTGATTTCAGTTATACTATATGTAGACTTTTGGAGGGAAATTAATCTGGCTATTGGTCTAGATGGTATTTATGCCCCTTCAGCATATTTGGCCAGGGTTATTGTTTCATGGAATGAGAGGTTCATGGCCTTCAGTAAGTAAAGGGTCTTTTTGAAATTTAAGTAGTTGTTCCTCTTTTTCTCTACTAAAGCATTTCTGCATCTCTATTTACCATTTATGTATATTTTCCTTTATTAGTGTTTCCTCCCTTCCCTGTAATTTCTTTTTTAATGTGCCACTTTGCTAATAAGAAATCCCCTTATTTGAGATTTGGTAGTGGCCCATTCAATATCCACGGGGTATTGAGAGGAAGGGATTTTGTATTATAGTTCTCTTAAGAGTGTGTTGACACTTTCTATGATATCTTGCTTTAATATGAGGTTGGGGTTAAGGGACCAATTGTAGCCCCTTCCATTTTTTTTGTATCTTTCCAATTTAAATTTAGTGAGAGTTTGAATGGTCAGAGAAAAATCTAGTATTAATATAGCATTCCATACTCATGTTTAAAAATATATCCAAAATTAGGAAGAAATCAATTCTAGACCACATTTTGTGGCATTGCAAATAAAAGGCAAATTTTTCCCTTACAAGGTCTTTATTCTTATGTTTGATGGGATCTATGAGTTTAAAGTCCTATTTAAGTTCCGCAAGAACAACTGTAGCTTGTTTGTTATATGATTTACTGAGGTTTGACCTATCAAAAACGGGATCTTGATAAGCATTCCAGTCCCCTCCTGTGATTAAATAGTGGCCCTTAAATGCAGTTAAAATGTTATACAGGGACATAAAGAAATGTTGCTAATTATTGCAGGGGGAACAGATATTTAAGATTAAGATAGGTTTCTTTATAGTGGGGTCTTCACATACTATATAGCACCATCTTCCTTCTCTATCAGAGTCACTTTATGTGATATTCACATGGAATGATTTTTTTAATTATTATAGCCACCCCTGCACTATTAGTTTTTCCCCCACTGCTATAACCTGTTTGATCCATTTTTTTTCCTTCAATCTTTGTCCATTGTTCTCTCATCAGATGGGATTCTTCAATTAGTGTTATATTTGCCTTAGACTTATAAGTAAGCTGTAGAAATAGGTTTCTTTTATCTTTTGATTGAATCCCCTTTAAAATCCTCAATTCAATTTCCCACATTATTGCTCCAAAAGAAGGGCTATGAGAAAACAATTTTGACATAGGAGTTTACACTACTTCTTATCCCCCTACCAAGGATTTATCAGCATCTCAAATCCGAATACTTATTACATGACTCCTTCTCATGAAGCTCTATATTCCAAATGGATGGAAAGAATAGCAATTACATGGGGAGATTTTAAGCAAATGACAATCAAACACTCGATGGCATACAATATGGTTATTTATAATAATAAGAAAAGTGCTAATCTACTTATAGTCTGGGCAAAGATATTTGACATTATATCTTCCTAGTATCCATAAATATTTCCCCTTTACACATAATATGTTGCATTGAATTATCAATCTGACTCCACATTTATTCCAGGTGTACAGTATACTTGATCTATACAGGCTACTAAGCACTTGAGTGTAATAGCTGAATGACACAATTGTAAATAAGTGTATTATAGTTTTTTATGTATGTTTGATATAACTCTATTTACATTCTCTTTCTGTAATCTGTTTATGTGTGAAAGTGCTATTTGATAATATAAAATCCAATAAATATTTTTGGAAAGACCAACAATAATGGTTACATAATAATACATATTTATACATAATTATACATATTACATAATAATAATGGTTACATGCAATAATGGTTACATGCAATTTCACATGCAGTCACAGAACTTGTGTATAGAATAATTTAGTTATGATGCAAACATTAGATAAATAAGTTAATTTTATTTAATAAGAGACTATAAGAGACTATGCAGTTTTTCTCATCTTTTTTGTTATGGTAATGTTCTTCAATCCTTCCATGTTCAGTTTTGATTTATTCCTTTTCACTTGCCTCTTTTCTTCTACCTTCTTTTGAAAAAAATACTGCCTTTTTCTCTAGACTGGAGGTTTTCTGATTTATATATATATATATATATATATATATATATATATATATATATATATATATATATATATATATAAATATATATATATATATATCATCCCCCTTGTTAGTTTATTCAGCATAATTTTTTTAGATAGTATTTCATCATGAATTGGTTGAAGTAGTTTATCCTATATAAACATTTTTATTATTTTTTTTCTTATTATTTCTTATTTGTGATATGTATTGTTGTCATTTTGTAGGCTGTTATATGCAATGGGATGTTATAGTTCTAAAGGAATTTATGTGTAGATAGTTTATCTAGCATATGTGATTGCTGCTTATATATAAATATTGTTTATTTAACATAATTTTTATTTTCCTTCTTATGATATGACATAGTAGCATAGTTTTGTCATGTAAGCTATTGAATATATAGGATGTTACAGCTTTAAGTAACTCATCTTTATACAGTTATTTTAACAGCTAATGAAAGATTTTACATTGTAATTGTGATCTAGATCATGTGTTTTTATGCCCACTTTTGATTGGGCTGTGAGATCTTAAATATTGTAGATTTTTTTGAATGAAATAATGGTATGAAGAAGCAAGCTGGGTACTTGAGAAAGCACTAACAGTACTTAAAAGCTTTTATTTAATAAATTTGTTTTTATTTACCCTGGCCGTGTTTCAGACAATATACTTTTTTGGAATAATATATTGCATTTACACTGTGTTAGCTTATAGTCTGTTCATCTCAGTTGCTGGTGTTGTCGTGTGTTGGATTATATGTTTTTCTTCTTTACACCAGCCTTAGAGCATGGCAGAAGGGAATGAATTGAACATAAGTACTGAGTTGGATTACAGCCCTTTACATGGATTGAATAATATGCATCATAATATCCACAATAATCACCTGAATTGCAGAGGAATGCAAAGGACACCAGGAAAAAAGAAAGGGTATAAATCTTGTGGCTATAAAAGGATGAATATCATCTTAAATGTTAAGGAAAATCAATTATTGAACTGTTTATCCAACAATGACATGGCTGAGATGCCAGATATGCCTGCAATTGGTATATATATAGTTTAAATAAGGAGATACATATTTTGGAAGATGAACTTTTTAGACTTAAAAGATATCAAATACAGAGGTTTTATTATGAGGCCTTTCTTCAACACCATATAGTACCTTGGGGCCTGCTTAATATGCCAAGTCAGGGAGATCAGTTCTCAGAACTGCTGAAGCTGTGGCAACAACTAAATATTGAGACCAGCTTTTCCTATATGAAATTGTTCAACCAGTTTTTTACAACTGAGGAACACAGACTGGTTGATAGTATAAGGAATCGGCAAATAAACTATATGATTCAACCTGGAACAGATGATAGACTCCATAATTAATGACATAATTGATACTATTGCAATTCATGAAAGGTAGTTAATTCATAATAAACATAAGAAAATTGATAGCGATATCCAAGACTTTTGCTTGGGTAGAGTGTTCAGCTTGCTGAGTAAATGGGGTAATGTAACTCGAGCTGAACAAAAGGGAGATACTACAGAATTATATAAAAATGACATTGCAACTACTGTAGCCACTGAGATTAGTAGTAATGATGGTGAAGGGGAGTCATTACAACGTAATGCAAAGCCTGATGATACAAATATTTGAGGATCTATAGTCTCTGTAGAAATAAGGGAAGAGATGAAGAAACATCAGAACAGCTCAAGCCATGCAATAATGTGCCAGTAGCTAAAGGAATAAATATGATAGCCAACAAAGGAATGTGAGCCAGTAGTAAGACCAAAATATTCCTCATATATGCCCTCAAAAAAAACAGCTTTTTTTGAAGCTGCCACCTCCCATACATCACAAGAACTGATACACACAGAGTCAATCAAGGAGTAGGGGGCAACAAAAGTGGAAATATATTCTAGATGGAGAAAGATATTAAACCATCAAGAAATTATGGAGGAAAGTGGATAAACCTTAATATGGAACATTTCACATAGAATTATTTCTATACACGAGGCCTCAGTGCTTGAGAAGGGACTTACTTTTATTCCTTCACAGCCAGCAGACTTCGCAGAAACTGTTTGGGATCTGAAGATGTTTATTCGGTAGGTGTTTTTTCCACCATCTAACACAGGTACTGGTAACTTTTATAGTTATAAAAAACCTAGTAGCACCATTCCATTCACCCATACTTTATTAGAAGCTTTTGGTAAACTGTGTGTTAATGACTTGTATGAATTGTTTAATGAAACTGGGCATAGAAAGAGCTTTTACAATTTAAATGTGTATGAAAGGCAAGCTTTGAAAGATCTACAAAATGATAATAAAATTTTTCTAAAGCCAGCTGACAAAGGAGGACCTACAGTCATTATAGAGAGTATTTATTATGATAAAGTTATGGGTGAGATGTTGAATGATGTTTCTACATATCGTTGTATCAATGTTCTAGTTCTAAATAAAATGAAAATATGTATTAATCAAGTGATGCTGGAATTATTAAACAACAGGGCCATCTTCATCTCTGAAGAACTATACAAATATTGTTTTGTTAAAAATCCTACAGTGCCATGTCTGAAAGGCATACCTAAGATCCATAAGCATCCTTATTCTCCTCCATTAAGACCAATATATATATATATATATATATATATATATATATATTGAGAAATTTGAATAACGATATAATATGAGAAACATTTTTTACAAGATATGTATCAGTTTTTTGTGGAATATAATATAACTGATTTTTATTTTGTGACCATGGATTTTTGTTCTTTATTCACTGTCATCCCCAATGGGGTGGCTATTACATCTATGCAACAATATCTGCTGGATCATGGTGGAATAGATTGGAATAGTATTCATGTGTTATGCACATTTATAGAGATTGTTTTGAATTATAATGTCTTTGTTTGCAGAGATCATTATTATTTACAATTAGATGGCATAGTTATGGACACAGCTTGTGCTGATAGCTATGCCAACATATTCATGGCTGAGTGGGAATGGAAATATTTTTTAAATAACCATACCTATACTATGTATATCCCATTTTATCGATGTTTTGTTGATGATGTGTTTCTTGTTTGGACTGCAGATGCACAAAGTCTAGAGGATTTTTATGGGAATATACAGGGTATTACTACATATTTAAAATTTGATATAATGAAAAATAAGGATGAGATTAACTTTTTGAATGTCTGTGTTAGGAAGGATGAACAAGGAAATATTACTGTAGGGGTATACAGAAAATCTTGTTACAGAAACAAGATACTATATAGAAACAGTATGCATCCTCCTCATATTTTTTTCCAATATAGTTAAAGGAAGGGCCGTTAGGGCTTCCAGACTTAATATTACTGAACAAGACTTCCATAATTAACTGGAACATCTGCAGAATAATTTTGTAAATAGAGGATATAACTGTCAGCAAGTTAGGCAGACTTGCAATAATGTTAACAAGTTGAGAAATAGTACTGGACTCCCATATTTTTCTAATATCTGGGGCCAACATGTATCCAATAGAGTTAGAGATGATGGAGCTAGATACTCCCTGTTTTATAGTAATTAACTTAGATATATCAGAAACATTATTACTAAACATTGGAATATACTCACTACTGATGAGAAATTAACAGACATAGTAGGTATGAGACCTAACTTTAGATATAAGAACAAAAAATTGTTAAAAGGATGTTATGTGGTTATAAACATGTGACACTAGATCAAGAATCAAGATACAATGAGGTCATGCAGATGTGCCCGTGTAGGTCTTGTAATTATTGTGAGTATTTTCATACTAGTGACCAATTTTGTCATCCTTCTACTGGCAGAATACAGACCTTTCATGTAAATGCTAATTGTAATAGAGTAGATATTTTGGCTCACTGTATTATTTGCAGGTCATTCTATGTAGGAAAGACCAACTGACCGCTCAGAGACCTTATAAGAGAACATCTGTATAATATTAGGATTAAAAATATAAATAATGCATTAGCAAAACATGATGTTAATACTGTCAACAATCATAGTTTCAAATTTTTGTCATAGATAAAATAACCCAGAGTCAGAGACTAGGGGATCTGAGGAATCACACTAAAGTTACAGAAACAAAATGGATTATCAGACTACATGCTGATAATGATTTAGGACTTAATGGACATATACCATTGAAGCCAGTGTTAAAAGACAGACCTTTGATTAAATGAGTTAACATCTCGCTCATATCAATGGTATGATTTTTTTAGATAGCATTTCAACATGAATTGATTGAAGTAGTTTATCCTATATACATTTTTTAAAAATGTTTTTCTTACTATTTCTTATTTGTAATATGTATTGTTGTATAACTGTTTTGTTTTGTAGGTTGTTATATGCAATGGGATGTTATAGTTCTAAAGGAATTTATGTCTAGATAGTTTATCTAGTATATGCAATTGCTGCTTATATATAAATATTGTTTATTTAACATTATTTTTATTTTCATTCTTATGATATGACACTGTAGAATAGTTTTGTCATGTATTCTGTTGACTGTATAGGGATGTTACAGCTTTAAGGAACTAATCTGTATATGGTTATTTTAACCGCCAATGAAAGATTTTTACATTGTAATTGCAATCTAGGTCATGTATTTTTATGCCCACTTTTGACTGGGCTGTGAGATTTTCAATATTGTAGTTTTTTTTTTTAATGAAATAATGGTTTGAAGAAGGGGGCTGACTACTTGTGAAAGCACTTACAGTGCTTAAAAGCTTTTATTTAATAAACTTGTTTTTATTTACCCTGGCCATGTTTTGGACAATACCCTTTTTTGGAATAATTTTACAAATTACTTTAGTACAAGATGCTATATTATATTGGTTAGCTTTTATTACTTTTTAGTATATAAGTAGAACTATGTAATTTTAGTAGTTTTAATTGAAACTGTGTTTCTATTTGTGCCTTGTTTTTTTATCTTTATATATAAATTAACTTGTTTGTTATGTTTTGTTTGGTCTGAAGGAGCGTGGAGACTTTACCTGTGAAAGCATTTACCACCTAATAAATATAGTTAACCTAGCCATGTTTCAATTTGTTTTGTTTCTTCTAGTTTTACAAGTGTGTTGTTACATTACAAATGAACTGTTTAGCCTAGTTGCTGGTGTTCTACTGTTTTAGAATTTTAAAAATGCTAAAATAGGAGGATAAATATCTATCTGGTGACACAAATGAACTGCAACTAAAAATAAAGAGCAGGCAACCCAATAAATAAAAATGCACTTATTAAAGATATCAGCAAACATTTTATACTTACCTTTTCATAAAAATTAATAGAGTCTTAACTCGTATATTCACATTCTGAAAGTTAAAAAAACAACAAAAATAGTTACATGTAATTTCACATGCAGTCACAGAATTTGTGTATAAAATAATCTAGTTATGATGCAAACCCTGGGCTTTTGAATACTGGCTAAGGCTCTTGCCTCCCCCATAGTGACTTTTTTAGGCAAGGCTCAAAAGACAAACCCACCTCCATAGACAACACAAAGAAAAAGAAACTAAGGGTAATGCTGCTCAACACCAGAAGTCTAAACCTCAAGATGCATGCACTCGAGGCTCTCCTCAGTATGGAGAATATCGATATCTGTGCAGTAACAGAAACCTGGTTCAAGGCTCCCGAGAGCACCCCAGCACTACCAGGTTATATCTCATACCATGCTTTTCGGCCCCAAAACTTGGACGGAACCACAAAAGGAGGGGGAGTATCCATATTCATCAAAGATACCCACACCTTCAGGTTAGTGGCACTGCATGAAGCATCAGAGACCATCCATGTGCAACTAACAGTGGGAAAAGCTGCCTTTCAGTTTGTAGCCTGCTACAGACCACCCTCCCAAACTCAGGAACCAGACTCGGCTTTCCTGAGAACACTGGAGAATATGAAGGTCTCTCCAAATACCATTATATTGGGTGACTTCAACTACCCAAACATAGACTGGGAGCACTACTCAAGCCCCAACACCCTCGCCCAACGGTTCCTAGAATTTATAAACTCAAATGCTATGGAACAACTGGTCACCACTCCCATAAGAGGGGAAAACATATTGGACCTGATCATCACCAACATGGGGACTCTATGTTCCATATCAGAGGTATACCCCTCATTGGTAAGATCTGACCATAAATTAATCTCACTGGACATCCATATCCCATCCCCACCCCCAGCTAAGGAAACCACGGTGAAGAATTTCTCAAAAGCAAACTTCACACTTCTCAAAACCAAGGTGGAATCCTTCAAAGCCTCTGGGCCAGTGGAAAAAAAGGCCCAAACCGCAGAATCCTTTACAAACGCTTTCTATGGACACTTACAGGAATGCATGGATCGTGCTATCCCAAATAAAACCAAGACTCATTCCTCCAAAGGCAGGAGACCTCTCTGGTGGACCCCAGCCATAAATAAGCTGTACAACAGAAGGAGGAAGCTACTACATGATAGAGCAAAATCCCAAAAAGGGAAGGCATCCCTGATTAGTACTAGCAAGAAACTACGATCCCTCATAAAATCAACTAGGGCAAGCTTTAGAAGAAAAATTGCACAAGATGCTAAAGATAATCACAAGGCCTTCTTTAGTTATGTCAGGAACCTGGGTGGCAACTCCTAGATATGCTCTGAGCTAGTTCAAAATGACAAAAAATACACTGAACCCACAGACATTGCCAACATCCTGGCAGACAGGTTCAGTGCAAACTCCCCCCCCCCTTCCCCCCCAAAAGAGCAAATGTCTATCCCAACAGAGTGTAGCCTCCCTGACATCACAGATGCACAGGTGAGAGCTGCCCTCTCCAAAGCAAAAAACACAGCATCAATGGGACCGGAAGGTGTCCCGGGCTGCGTCTTAAATGAACTCCAAGAAGAACTGAACCCTCACATAAAGTCACTGTTCAATCTCAGCTTTACTACAGGATATGTACCCAAGGAATGGCGTACAGCAGCAGTGGTCCGACTCGACAAAGGTGCCACAACGGACCCCGGAAACTATCGCCCTATAAGCCTGACTAGCCTGGTCTGCAAAGCTATGGAGCGCATCATCATGAAACTCATAAACAAAGACATTGGGAACCTCCAAACACTGGATCCTACCAAATTTGTCTTTGTTAAGGGCAGATCTTGCCTCTTGAACCTGGTCGACTTCTTTGAAACAGTCACCAAGGCCATAGATGAAGGGAAGGTAGTCCACACAGCCTACCTGGACCTCGCAAAAGCCTTCAACACAATACCCCACTCGGGCATCATAAATAAACTCACCAGCTTAAATATCAACCCCTATGTCACAAGATGGGTTGCAAACTGGCTCAGGGATAGAACCCACATGGTCAGAATTGCAGGTGCCATGTCAGACTCTAAACCAGTTACAAGTGGTGTCCCACAAGGCTCATTCCTGGGACCTCTCTTGTTCGGTATATATTTCTCTGAGGTACAGGCTAACATGGGAGGACTATGGCTGACCAAGTTCGCAGATGACTGCAAACTGGGTGCCATAATCAACTCGCCGACTGACACAAGCATCCTCCAAAAGGGTCTCACAGAGATGGATAACTGGTGCCAGAGCCATGGCCTAAAGCTAAATGCTAAAAAGTGCATAGTCACCCTCTTTGGGAAAAACAAAGTACCCACAAATTACCACATAGGTGGTAATCCATTAAGTACGGAAGAAGTAATTAGGGATTTGGGGACCCAAGTAGATAGCAATCTCTCCTTTGACAATCATGTTGTCAAAGTGGTTAGAAAGACCTTCTATATAGCCCACCTTATCACGAAAGGATTCAGATCTAGATCAAGAGAGGTCATTGTGCCCCTCAACTCATCACTCACCAGGCCCATAATTGAATACAATGCCCCATTTGGGATGTACCTTACCTGACACCTGCAGCAACTGGAAAGACCCCAAAAGTACCTCACCAAGAGGATCAAGGGACTCAAACAGATGCCCTACGCAGTCAGGCTAAAGAAACGCCAGCTCTACTCAGTTGCTTATCGCCTACTCAGAGGCGATCTGTGCCTGACGTATAAAGCCATGTCCAACCCAGAATTAATGGACATGCTCCACCTCAGGAAATCCAAATCCCTTAGAGCTACACACTCCAGGGACTTAAAGCTCAGCACAGAAATAAATAGGACATGCTGGAGGGACAGATTCATATCCCAGGGGCTCCCCTCACTCTGGAACAAAATCCCAATCCATGTTAGGCAGAGTCCCTCAATGACCCTCTTCAAGAGAAATCTTGACAAGTGGATGGGAGATCGTAGGTTTACCCCTGGGATCTCTTCTGTGTCTCTACTAGACAGAGGCATAGTAAACTAACCTCAAAAGGGCTATCTTCTGTGACCTATTATACAGAGGCACAGTCAACTAATCTAAAAGGGTGGCGAAAGCCAAACACACTCTGGCTAGGCTTATAAATGCCCTAGGGCAGATAGCCTAGTATCAACCTATGAACCTATAAACATTAGATAAATAAGTTCATCTTGTTTAATAAGAGACTGTGCTGTTTTTCACATCTTTTTTTTTTGTTACAGTAATGTTCTTCAATCCTTCCACGTTCAATTTTGATTTATTCCTTTTCACCTGCCCCTTAATCTTTTCTTCTACTTTCTTTTTTGAAAAAAAAAATGCTGCCTTATTCTATGGACTGGAGATTTTCTCTCACACACACACACACACACACACACACACACGTGTGTGTGTATATATATATATATATATATATATATATATATATATATATATATATATATATATATACTGTAATCCGTGTGTTACATAACAAAGCAGTGTCCTTTTTAGTATGCATTATCTTTACTTTGCAGATATTTATCAGTTTCTTTTCTTCTTTGCAGGTTTCTGACACAATACGCTGTTAAAAGAATATCAAGAATATGGTTATTTGTAAAAAGAATATGGAACTGGAATTCTAAACACAACTAATTGTTTTGTTAAATTAAAATTATCTACCCATAACATTTGCATTTATTCTTGAATTTGATCCCATTTCAAACTTAATTATTTGAACAATAGTTTCAAAATATAGGAGATAATGATAAAACTAAGTGAGCTGAACCTTTTCGCCATATTATGTTTGATTTTGAAAAGAGAGGGAGAGAGAAGTATATTCTGGTAAAAGAAATTTCTTGGGTAAAAGTGACCCAGAATGTGTTAGCCAGTAAGTTGAATGGAAATATTATGAGGATCAATGAATTATTTGTCTTCTTCTGTTAAACCGCATTCAAAACAGACTACAGAATAATTCCAACAATTTTATCTCTGTCCTTTGTTGTCTATTAAAATGTCAAATATCTGTGGAAAAGCACTTCTGAAAGTTATATTTCTGTTTGTATATTTATCATAATTATAATATATCATATTTTGATCTGTACTGTGTTAGAAAAGATTTAATCATATAGTTAATGTGAGTTATGTGATGAGTTTATTGCCAGAGATTAGGAATTAGATTAATTTTGCTTTGAATGTGTTCAGGAGTTAATAAAACCATCAAGTCAACATTATATAACTTTCAACCAACATTTTTAGGGAAAGGAGAAATTACATCTGCAGTAGCTTTTTAGAAATTAATATCAACTCTGCAAACTGTGAGTTGTGAAGACAAGTTATTTTTGTCAACTTTTAGTGAGGTATTAATATAATTTGAGTTTAGAATAAAAGTGAAGTTGCTTCAACTATTTTTAAAAATAATATGATTAAACATTAGCCATTTGATTTTTAAGTATAAAACATCTAATTGTGTGGGGATTGACATTCTATTATTACATTTCTTTCCATCATGATTTATATGTCAGAACTAAATGCCAGTTTATTTAAAATAAAAAAATAAGATTGCGAGAACATTGAGGATTTTCGACATCTAGTTACATCATCACTAAGGTACATTTTTTTAAATCCAAGGCATGTGAGGAAATTAAAGGACATTTAACTGTGATAAATGTAATCATTTTATGATTAAAAGGCAATATTTGACAAGTTGTAACATGGACAAGTACCGTTTTGTAGTCATCATTCAAAATGGCATACTGTCATAATATCAATATAATGTTAGTCATAGTGTTAACTTTATTTTTTATAGTCTTGGAAATAGAAAATCCTGGATATGTTAAGGACATCTAATTCAGTCTAATTTTAAATCTATCTTTTGTATCAAAGCTGGGTCAAATACAAATTATATAGCAAGTGTATTTTGGGGTATTTAAATGAAACCTGGAACTTCAAAAATGTGCCTAAAACTTCAAATTAACTTTGTCAGTCATAAAAAATAATAAAAATAAATAATAATAGATTTTATTTTACATATTTTATATATTATGCTCAAGGTCAAACTGAATAAACTCATTGTTTCCCTGATTATCTGATTTAGATGTTCAACAGAGAGAGGAAAATGTGAAGTATAAAATGAAAATCTTTATTTTGTCCTTTATTATAAAACTTTCTTAACCGTGTGACTTAATTTTGTTTTGTAATGCATGAGCACTTACGAGAGTTTTTTGCTTTATCTTTTTTATCAGATATATAAATTCTAAAGGAACATCCGTTTTATTTAAATCCTGTAGTATGTTTCCAACATAAGGAGTCAGAGGCTTTTCCTGAGTTTAGGCATAATATAGTAATCTTCTTTAATTAAATTCACTACATTTTTTTTATCTTGGAAAATATTTATTTTGTGTTACCTTATGTCTGTCTACATAATATAAAAACTCACTATTCATGAATGAATATGTTAGGCATCATACTGTCTAGCCAATTACTAAAAGTTTTTTTCTGAATGAGTTCAACTGATCCTTCATAACAGCCACAGGTCTCTAAAATATTGAATTTAGTTTTTATCTACTCTGAAATAACTATGGGCAAAGAATGATGATAAAAGTCAGTTCTTACTTGGTATTTTTAACTCAATTTTATAATTCTGACACTTTTCACAACACTTTTGTGGATACTATTTATAAAGGTGTATGGGTACTAGTAACTGACCTCATTTTGAAGCAGCAATACCAGTTTTATTTTTTTTTTTAATTGTAATGAGTTTACACTTAACAACTTCATTTGTTCATAGGTTCATAGGTTAATAGGTTCATAGGTTCTTTTTCAAGATTTCATTTCAATGAAGTAAGAATGACTTCAAGTAGTAATGCTATTGACAAGAGATGTTTGTAGATCTGACTCATGCTATTTTATCATTCAAAAAGAATAATTTCTAACAATGTTTCTACTAGATGAGTGTTGATGTAGATTTCCTAATCCAGTCAATTTGAATTAACGTTTAAGCATTGCATTATTTCACAAAATTTCAGAGATACTGGATAAAATGTAGTGGTTAGTCTTTATAAAACACTGCTGTTTTATTAATAACTAAAAGTTACCTTTAAGAACCATTGTGGAATGCTTAAAAATAACATACACACACACACACACACACACACACACACACACACACACATATATATATATATATATATATATATATATATATATATATATATATATATATATATGAAATACAGTTTAGAAAGTTTTGTGAAGGATTAATTTTCTGATTCTAGTCTATAATTTCTTGACTAACACAGTTTCTAATTCATTAAGAAACCTTTCAGTATTTATGATTTTATAATGACAAAATCAAAACCATTATGAACCTTATCAGTTTATTTACCATTCCTTGCAGCAATAACAAGGAACCTGTCAAACCGTTCTACCAAATCACACAAGAGTGCCAGCAGTTTGAGCATCACCCTAAGGTGAAAGACAAGCCAAATAAATTTGCATTCTCTCTTTCACTTTTACTCCTTCTCATTCTCCTTCTATATCTTTATATATGCATGTAAGGAAGTTCCATACACCCAAAGACGAAAAAGATGAGACAACCCTAGTGAGAAGTTTGCAGACCTCACTTTTTTTAACCAGGAGAGCTGCTGCTAGGCAACTGTTCACCTCTTGTTTAATTACTGACAACAGTTGCAAGTCTCTTCCTTGATACTAGGTATTGCACAGGCAATGCCAAACATAAACATAAATATAAACATAAACATAAACAAACACCACTATGGTGGAGCCCAAATATAAACAGGGTCTACAATAAAAGAAAAAAAGCTCATTGCAAGTTGTAAAAGGTGTAACTATCTTGATGTCAACAATGCATTTTTCCCTAAATTTAACAAGGAACTCTAAGCTCCTGATCAAATCAACCAAAGCTAGGTATGAGGTAAATATAGAAATCCAGGTAAAAATCATAAAACCATCCTTAGCTATGTTAGAAACCTGATAAACAATGTCCAGCACTTCACAGAGCTAATAATAAATTATATTTCATACTTATACCCTAAGGACATGGCCAGTCCACTACCTGATAACTCAAACTTCACCTGCCTCAGTCCCCCTATTTTCTGCGATCACATACTAGCATCTACACCACCCAAATCACCCAAGAACAAATTCACAAAACACTGCCAAAGGCCAAGAATACTGCTTCTGTGGGACCAGATACTATACCACAGTACCTACCAGTTGAACAGCCTAAAACTAGACCTGTCAAGCCCTCTACAGAGACTATTCAATAGCAGTTCACAAACAGGCTTTGTGCCAGATGAATGAATGACAGCAACAGCCATCTCCTCTGTACAAAAGGGGGAGCATGAATGGACTAGTTAAATTTTGACCCACACATCTGCCCAGTCTTATTTGCAAGACTACTGAGAGAATCATTATGGAATTAATAAATAAGGACATAGGTAACCTACAAAAATTGTGACCCAAGCTAGTCAAGTTTTTTCAAAGATGAATCCTGCCTGCTTTACCTGTCCAGTTCTTCCAGAATCTTGTTGAAGCAGTAGATGAGGAAAACTGGGTACATAAAGCATATCTAGACATCCTGAAGGCATCCGACACCATCCCACACTAACCTATTGTTAATAAACTGTCCCATCTAAATCTTAATCCCTGTGTATCTCATTTTATAGCAAATTGGCTCACAAATAGATGCCAGGAACCCTAACTCCAAAAAAAAAAAAATAAAAATAAAGTGTCATCTTGGTAGTGGTACTGTTAGGGGTAGAGTTTTGTAGTAAAGCATATTGTAGGGACAGGGATAGTGGTATGGTTGAGCTTAGGGATAGCATACATGAGTAAGGTGTACAATTCCCCATCCTTGCACAACCTTAGTCATGTGAGCGAACCATTACCATGCCCCTAAACCTAACCTTACACATTATGTTACAAAAATCCTTTCTCTAACAGTAACACTACATAAGGCAAAAAGATACAGAGCACACAAAGCACCACATATGCAAAACAATAAATATATCCCCTTACCTATTTTTTCCTCTAACCCTAACTTGAGAATTATGGCACATTCACAATAACTACTAAAGCTATTTCCATCAAACATTCATTCTCCTATGCACTTCTACTTACCACCACTATAATTACTTAGAAGTTTATTGATCTGTGAGAATCTTTCAAAGACAACCCTGAATTCCTATGACATTTTAGCCATTGTAATTTAAATATGAATAACTCATAGTCAGAACATTTACATGTTACCCCTATCCATAAGGGAAAAGGGTGCTAAATCAGGGATGAATTTCTGTTTTTCCATCCATTTGTCCAGATTACACTTGAATAGAATACAGTAAAAACTTGTTTTATGTTGAGATTAAGATGTTTCCAAAGATGTGATGACATCTGTGATGGTATGAGGTAGTGCTATTTGTGCCAGGGAGAGTAGGGCAGTGCATGTGTAACATATGCCAGCATAACTAGCTTGAAGTTTGTAAAGAATTTTATGTCATTTGACAATCACACTGATTTGTGCAGATGCTTGTGTTAAAACATGTATTTGTAAAGTTACTTGTGTTAAAAATGAATCAGCAGTGGGTTCTGCTGGACAGAAATGAGATATACATGTATGATAGACAGTATTAGTATAACCGATCAAATGTATATGTTTTACCAGAGAATTCTGGAAGGGAAGAGGTTAATCTTAGTCCAACTAATTTTGAAAAAAAAAAGAGTTGAAAATTAAATGGGCTCACTTAGGCCCTAAAGATTTTATCTTACAGGTAAGATTGCATCCAGAGACAAAAATGTCTGAGAAAACCAGGACTAGGAATCTTACTGTATTGTCCTTCAGGGTGAACTAATTGCTACCTCAGAAGGGCGGATGTTTTTGATATTGTTTTATAACAACAGATCTTACCAAAATTCTGGGTGTGTATTGTACCACAGTCAGGTGACCAGATGTGATGTCATTCTATAATCAGCATTGAAATTATTTTTTTAGAGGTTAGTGAGAGATATCCCAGAACTCTTGCAGCAGCACTTTGTTTTTCAGAGCCTGACAGGAAAGATTGCTCAAAGATATCTTGTACAGCCACATACCTCGTCATGCGTTGCTGTAGAACGCAACTCAGCACTCATCATCTTGCCTTGCTGTAGTAAGTAACTTAACTAGGGAACAGTAATTCCATAGCCAGTTAGGAAACTACAATGAGATTAGTTAAGTATTGTTTTTCTGCATCTGTGTGAATCTATCCAACTTTGTTATTTTTTATATCTCCTGTGATTGAAACTCTGATGTTTATTGCAACTAGATAGTCAGTTTTCTCATATTTTCTATTTTATTATTAATTATTACATATTTCTATACCTTTCATTGTGGCTGGTCTGTTAGAGAATACTTTTAACATCTTGAGAGTACTTATGCTTATTTTAGTGATACTGTTGCTGCTCTTCAATGCCTTGCTGCTTTGGTCAAATGCTATCATTTGTATTAGTATTGCTTTACTCAGTATAATTGGGTACCCTTATAAGAGCCTTAAAGTAGCTGCCTGGTGGCAGCATAATTACCTTATAGCCGTGTGTGTGTGTTTGTGTGTGTGTGTGTGTGTGTGTGTGTGTGTGTGTGTGTGTGTGTGTGTGTGTGTGTGTGTGTGTGTGTGTGTGTGTGTGTGCGTGTGTGTGTGTGTATGTGTTTGTGTGTGTGTGTGTGTGTGTGTGTGTGTGTGTGTGTGTGTGTGTGTGTGTGTGTGTGTGTGTGCATGTGTGTGAAAATCAAATATCCAAAAGTGTGTATCAGCCACTTGGAGCAGGGACTTAGAGTTCTAAAGTGGTCAGTCTGGGATCTTGTTTAGGGCCTGGAGGGAGACAGTCCAGCTCCAGGTCTGGAGTGTGCTCCCTGTGTGCACTTAAGGGAATTTATGCTTGGTACAGAGAGCTGCATCTGAAGATACTGTGTGCATCCATTTTTGCTGCTGGTGGCCATCCCTCACCCATATCAGTGTTGAGGATTGAGGCTCCTTGATTACTGGCCTGTAACAGTTCTGTCACAACATCTATCTCTAGTAATCTCTTCAACATGTTTGATTTATATTGCAGAAGTGATTAAGATCTCTTGAGCGTGTGTTTATTCTACCACTTAACTTGCAGATCTGCAGCAGATAAAACATGACAGAATCCTCTGAGGTTCTGTATGTGCAACATAGATGACCCCAGAGTAGCCTGTATAATACTGAGGAGATGGACAAGCCTTTGAAATGACAAGAGTAGTTTTTATGTGCTTTATTTTCTTACTGAGCAAGCATTGCAGTCATTCAAGTTGTTTTAAGTGTTTGCAGAGGTACATATCCAACAGATACACTGTCATCATTCTAATAAGTATAGAGTACTATAGCATGATCACATCTCTGGACCTAGTCATTGTACCATTACTAATAAGCTGTGCAATGAACAAGAACCATCTTACAATAGTGGATACATGGCAACCGAAGGACAGTTCATTGTTCAGATAGGTTCCCAGAATCCAAACGGTTAAATCAATTTTTTGAGGTATGTTGTGGATCTGATAGCAACAGGGGAAGTCATGTTTGCCAGAGGAGAATATAATTTTTTTTGGCATTTAATTTTACTCCATGTTTATGGCACCAGATATTTGTTTGGGAAATGGCCTTTTGGAGGATCGTCATGTCCTCTGGAGAGAATATGACTAGTACTAAGTTTGCAATCATTTTAAAAGTTGGTTAACCACAAACAATTTCTAATAACTTTGACTTCTAATAGGTAAATGCCAAAGATGAGTAAATAAAAGTCATTGGGGCATAGTCAGAGATTGTAAATCCAACCCCAGTGAAACAGTTAGACCATAGCATACACCACTGGTAGCCACAATCAGCTGGAAGCAGTGGTCAACGATGGCTCTAAGATCAACAGAGACTAGGCTAAAGAACTGGAACTTGACAGCAGTGAAAGCATAATAGTTCAGTGAAATACTCAGGTCTCCAGCACCTCAGGAAGAAGAGGAAATAAGTGGAAATGAAGAAGAATGGCAGCATATCAAACAACATATATGGGGAGTATTGAACAGATATGTAGCAGAGTCAGGTATGGGAAAAAGGTACATATAAAAGCTCATGGTGGAATGCAGAAGTCCATGACATTATCAAAAAGAAGGAGTGCAGGAAGAAATGTGAGATTGCTAAGGTGGAACAGGCTAAGAAAGAATACTGGTTGGCTAAGAAAACAATCAAAATAGCAAAGAATAAGACATCAGATGCATGTTACCATCTTCTGGCAAGTGACTCAGGAAATAGCATAAAGAAATTCTATCAAATTGCAAGGCAAAGACTGACAGATAAGGAAGACAGTCATCAGACACCCTTCATAAGGAATGCCAGCAGTAACCTGCTTACCATCCCACAGGACATCAAAGGCAGATGAAAGGAGTTCTTTGAAAAGCTTCTGAATATAGAAAACACCACAGAAGCCTGTATTGCCCCAGACACAGCCCAACATGAAAGAGGAAGAAGAGTCCAACTCAGTTGATGTAAAAACCAAACTAAGGGATAAGAAGTCTGGGAAAGCAGCAGGCTCAGAAGAGGTCACAGCAGGTATGATCAAGATGTTGGGTGAGTAGAGCAGAAATGCCTAGAGAGTGTATTCATAGCAGTATGAAAACAGATCACAAATGACTGGAGAATAAGCATTCTAGAGACCATGAAAAGGACATTCACAACTGTGGGCAATATAGAGGTATTAAACTCCTGTCACATGCATGACAGTATTGGAGAGGGTAATTGATAAATGAATACACAGAGTAGTAGAAAGTAAAATGGGAGATGAACAGTTCAGAGTCAAATGAAGATGCAGGACAACCAACCCGATGTTTACAATGAGACGGATAGTTGAGAAAGACCTACAGATGAACAGAGTCCTACTGAACATTCCTAGTCTTGGAAAAAAACATATGACAAGCTCCCAAGAGAGCTAATATGATTTGATTTGCAAGAATTAGCACAGATTATAAAGAAGATCCCAATTACACAGTACAAACAGTGTTTGGACTCATAGAGTGGTTCCCAATGGGAATGGGTGTGAGTCAAGATTCAGCTCTGAGTCCACTGCTGTTCATAGAGGTGAATGACTAAATTAACAAACAGACTGGTGGGGACAGATTAACAAAGCTGGGAATGAAGATGATATGGCATTACAAACAGACACTGAAGAAAACGAGGTACAGGAAATGATAAGGTATGGAATGCACAACTGAAAACAAATAAGATGAAAATGAGTACAGGCAAGACTGTTGTTATGGCAGAAAATGGGGAAAATAAGAAGAAGTTGAAAATTGAAATAGAAGGGAAAATAGTAGAACAGTTGAACAAATTCAACTATCTGGGAGAGGTGGTGGAGTGAATAAAAGTCTGAATGAGAAGGTCAAAGCTAGAATCAGAGGAGCAGCAGCTAACTTGCACAGAGTTTCAGGGGTATTGTGTGACTGAAGAATGCTAAAGAAGCTGAAAAGTAAGAAGTACAAAACAGTGCTGCACTAAATACAACTTTATGGTACAGAAAAACAGGCAATAAAGGCAGAGCTGTTGAAGAAGTTAGTGGTGATGGAGATGACGTCTTTGAGACAGTAACCAAAGCCCTGAATGAAGGCAAATCCAGGCATATGACCTACTTGGACCTGGCCTAGGCCTTCGACACTATTCTCCACTCAGGCCTCATTGACAAACTCACCCAGCTGGAGATCAGCCAATATATTGTCAGGTGGGTTGTAAACTGTCTCTCCGATAGAACACATACACAGTGAAAATAGGTGACTCTGCCTCCACCAGCAGATCCACAGAGATCTGTTCTGTAGCCCCTATTGTTTGGAATCTACTTCTCCCATGTACAAGCTAAACAATAGGCCTATGGCTGACAAAGTTTGCTGATGATTGTAATCTGGGTGCAGTCATTGAGTCCCCAAACAATACCAAAATCCTGCAAGAGGGACTTACACAGACAAATAACTAGTGCCAAAGTCATGGGCTAAAACTCAATGCAAAAAAATGCATTACCATCCCCTTCAGCAACGGTGATGTCTCTGCAGATTACCACATTAATAACAACACCCTAAACACACAATCAGTAGAGAGAGGTTTGGGCACAGAGGTTGCCAGCAACCATTCTTTGACCACCATGTCACCACAGTGGTAAGAAAGACTTTCTACATTGCCCACCTCATAAGTAAGGGCATTGCATCCAGAACAAAAGAGTTACTAACCCCCCTGTACTCCTTACTCATCAGGCCAAATATAGAGTACAGCACTATGTTTGGCATGTACCTTACCAGGCCCCTGCAGCAACTGGAAAGACCTCAAAGGTTTCTTACTAAGAAAATTCAGGGTCTTCAGCATATGTCATACGCTGAGAGATTGAAATCACTGTCACTATACTGGTCTGTGAGTGGCTGACTGTGAGTGAGCATGAGTGAGTGAGTGAGTGAGTGAGTGAGTGAGTGAGTGAGTGAGGAAGATGGTCACTGGGGCTACTTGAACTGGCAGCTTTGAAGCTGCTACAGGTACTCAGTTTAGGTGGTATAGCAATCAAAGGCCTTCATCTAAGTCAGTAATATGAGCATGGAACCTCTCAAGGAGAAGCAACATGCAGTATTGCATGCTGGAGGTGGACCTTCCTTCCTCTTGAAATATCATAACCACTAGTCAAATCCATTGCCTCAATGCTTAACCAAAAGCCAAACTCGTAGAATCACACAGAGGCTGTGCTAGTAGCAACAATTTACTACAACCCACAGCCCAGAGATCTATCATGTATTGAATAAAGTTTCATAAATAGCAATCTCTGCACTGACATGGGGGGTGGGTCAGAATGCATTCTTATGTGCAAAAGAATTTAAATATATAGTGGATACACACTATAGCAGTTCCACTGTAAAACAGCTAGTTTTAACACAGTCGGTGTTTCTAAATAGAAAATTATACACCCTGTGAAAGACAGATTTAATACTGCATTGCTTGTTTTAGTTATACAGCTTAGCAAGCAAAGTAAATGCCCTCACATGGTAGAAAAAAATGCAGATTTGACAGAAAATTAGAGTTGGTAATAGTAAAAATAATTTCTAAAGTGGAACACACATTTCTAACAATGGCTAACAGTTATATTAATGATCATCATATCAATCAGGCTTTATTAAGTTCTTTTTTTCTTGATACTGACCTGCAAGAAGCTTCTGCCCCAAATCATCCGGTCAATCAGAACACTGTAAGTCAATGTATTACAAATGATTGGACTTCCATGGGCAACAGTGAGTTGGTCTCCAAGCAACAAATGCACTTAATTACCTTATTGTTGAAAAAGTGTCAGGTTAGTGTTTGCTGCATCTCAGTGCTGCCTTATGATTTTCTTCACAAAAAATAAAAAAAAACTTTTTTTTTAATTCATTTTAAACTATTTAAAAGCAAGACAGATTAACAATAACATAAGGTTGCAATGTATGCTGGTGAAACTATTTTTGTTCCAGGCAAACTCAGAACTTGGTAACAAGTAACACAGCTGACCTCTTCACCATATGCTCCAATGACCTACCATCCCTCTCTTTCTCTCATGTATATAGTATACACTGCCTCCTCTTTAACTGCTGCATTATTTTTCCTCAGTTTCATATAATATTTTTCCTGTTTTCTTGCTAAGCTGTTTCTGTGTTTCTGATGCATTGAGAATTATGTTTTTGTGCATTTAATATTTTGAGTGCATTCTTTCTTAACTACAAATGTTTTTTTGTACATATTCAGTAATAGACTATAGCTATTGGTTATTATGTCATAAGCTTCATTCATTTTTCTTGTTCTCACCATGACATTCTGCATCAAGTCACACCTGATGCATATTTTCAAACTACTGATATCTGACTGCCTTGGATAGACTTTCTCAGCCTACTAATATCTGATTGCCCTTGGTACAATTATCAGCCTACTAAATCTGACTGTCCTTCTAAAATTATGCAATCTCTTCTCTTTGAAGCATGACTCTGCTCCTGTAATTGCTTTTTGCAGAAGTACATTTCATATGCTTCTGGAATTTTATTTATTATTATTATATCAAAAATTTTAATTCTCTCAGATATCTCTACCTGCATCGAGTTACATTTTACCTTCATGTCAAATTTTACTAGCATCTTCTTTCTACATGGATTGTTCAACATGAGTGCCATCTGCTTATCAAGTATGAATAATTTTCATCACACAAGGGAACAGCCATGCTTTTTTACATTACAGTTATATAACATGATAAACTTGAATACAAATCCTGGAACTTAAAACACAAGCAAAAACTGTAGAGATTTTTAACAGTTGCTAATGTAAACACTAAAATACATGTTAGCATTCAAATTCTAATGAGTGGTATATACAATGAAACTAAACTATTTTCAGCTGTCTACTTATTTATTTATTTATTATTTTGGTTAGTCCACTGAAAAGACGTCCGTTTATCTTGAACACAGCAATATGCACCAGCAACCAAAAGCTCTCTGTGGCTGTGTTTGTTGTAAGAATAGTTCTGTCATAGCCCATCATCATGCTATTAAGCCCACACTATTACCATTTTAGTACTGAAACTTTATATGAGCGATTTGACTTTATCTGCTTTTGGGGTTTGCTTTATCAAGGAGGAGTTTCTTGCAGATGCATTGTTAAAATTGCTCTAAAGTGTTCATGGTAGAGCACACTGAGCTATAATTAAGCAATAAGGCACAACCAGAGCTTTCATTTCATTTTAATTAGAGATAAATACCACTAAGCGAAGCTCATTTGGAATGGTATGCCACTAGCATACAAATATACTGACAGTGTCATTTTACCACTGAATTAAGATGATTGAATAACATAACTTAATACAAATAAACAATTACATTAAAAAGGCAACCCTACAATCCATGATCATAACATTTACTTAATCAAGCAGCATCGAGAGATGTTGCATATTTAATATTCCAAATGGCTACAGAATCCTACTCATCTTTGCTGAACCCACACGCATTATGAAGAGGGTGTATTTTTTGTCTATAAAATCATATGAATGTTCCATTTTAATAGTATGTACAGTGATTTCTAGTCATAATGAAAAGTGTTTACAATGCTGCCAGGCTGTATATTTGAAACTGTTTTAACTCATTCATGCCTATAGCACCTTTTTTGTATACTTCCAGTTCATACCCATAATTCCTTATGGCACCTGGACTATTTTTGATTCTGGATTCTTTAACTAAGTTACTCACCAGCTAATAATAGGCAGTATTAAGAAAGGCAAGGAGTTATTAACAAAAATGACACTAAGAGTGTTAGTCTAGAATGTGCTGCAGTGGAAAAATCTTTGACACTTATTATTCATATTTCCAAATTTATGTTCATATTTTCATAATGGTGAGCCCCACATGTTATTCAGAGATATGGTATGATATACCATTGCAGGAGACAGGAAACTTCATTGTCAATGTCCATTTATATCACAATATACCTGAGATATTTAAGCAATAACCCACGCCTGGGTGTTGGTAATGCTGGATTTACCCACGGTTGGTGTGGTTTGGTCACGAGGACGAAGTCTGAGTGGCCAAACAAAGACAACCGTGGGTAAATCCAGCATTACCCACACCCAGAAGTGGGTTACTGCTATTATACAATGACATTATTTAAGAAAAAAATACTTTTCTTAAATAATGGCATTGTATAATGCCTTCTTGCTACCCTTCTGCCGCTGTCCAGTATTCTGCGGCAGTTCTGATGTACTGCGCCTGCGTATGGTTACGCAGTGCATCAGAGCTGTGTGTGGAAGCAACAGAGAAAGGAAGCTCTCTGTTGCTTTTTAAAAGGTGTCTCGCTATGTTAAAGGAGTTTAACATAGTGCGATATCTTAAAAAAAGCAACAGAGTTCTTCCTTTCTCCTTTGCTTTTTTTAAAGCTGTCTCGCTATGTTAAATGAGTTTAACATAGCGAGACAGCTTTATAAAAAAGCAACGGAGAAAGGAATATCTCTGTTGCTTTTTTTAAGATATCTTGCTATGTTAAACTCGTTTAACATAGCAAGATAGCAGCAACAGAGCCCTTCTGTTCTCCGTTGCTGTCCAACACACACAAAAAAAAAGACAAATACCAATGGAAAAAGTCCGGGCGACAGGACCTTTTTCCATTAGTATAAGTTTGATTTACAATGGGCACGCTGACCAATCAGCATGCACGTTTTGGAATATTAATGGAGTGGTCATTGTATAATACTAGTTATTTGTCAGTGTTTATGAAATAAAACAATATTTCCATGTGTACTTAATACTTCAAAAATCAAGTGACTTGTAAACTTTTGCATGACAACAGGAGGAAATTTAAAGATTTTTGAAAAAAAAATAGCTTTGTTATTTTGCACAGCAAGTTGTGCGTCTTCAGAGATATTCAGTGTTATATTGCTAACTATAGAATTAAGCATATGTTTTCATATTTCTGTAAGTATTTCAATAAGCATGCAGTTGTAGAGGAATTTCTTATTGTTATGTGAAAGATTCAATCTGGTTAACACAAATGTACTAATAATACAAATCTAGGTTGCATAGTTTCCAATATATGACAATTTGTTTGTGAAAACAGAGCAAAAATATAATTTTGGATTTATGTGCATTATAATATATAACATTTATGGAAAAACTATGAGTGTGCTGACTATTAGTACTGTAAAGAAAACTTCTTACTCATAACTTTACTATTGGTACTGTCTTAATAGTGTCTGTTGTTCACAAAATACTTATATTTGTTTATCTTATGCTTTTTAAGTTTATTGTGCAGAAAATGCTCTGGAATGCAAGCTGTGTCAGGCTGGTACAGTTGTTACATTCCACAACACATAGGTATAAAACTTGCCATTTGGTATAGATTTGGTATTTGTGCTGACTCGGGTAGTGTGCATGTTTAATCTTTTCTTTTGTCCATTTGAAGTTTATACTAGTGTTAACCACTCATTTAGAATTGGATAATAGCTATGTTTAATAGTAACGCAGCCTGACCAGTTTTCAGAGTGTTCTTGGTGTTAAAATATGTAAAGGCATGAGATGTTTTGTTTAAATGTTGTTATCTGATGTACAACAGTGCATCCCAAAAGAGATAGAAGTGTTTTTAGAAGGAATGTGGGATGGATAAATTGTGCAAATTCCTTATGTAAAAATCTGCATTTTTTTCTCTATGTCTGTATCTTGCTTTATTTTTTTTTTACCTGGCTGTCTAAACCTTAAAGGAGCAGTGCACCCTGTGCACAGCAGTTACCACTAGGCCCCAGTATATGTGGTTATACCATATCCCCCTTGATTTGTATTTGCTTGGAAATCACCTTTTCACCCTTGATTGCATCAGAACAGATTGCTTGAGATAATAGTGAACTACTCTGGGGAGTCTAACCTTCCCCAAATATTGTGCAGCTGTAATGTTGGTATATATATGATTGAGGAGAGTGGGGGTACAGCAGGGCTTACCATGCTACAAAAATGACTGCTTCCAATTTTGTGCCTTTACATGAATATGAATGGCACAGAATTTGTGACCGTTTAAGTACATTTGGAGTGTTCTTACATATAGTATTGTCATTGCATATTATATATATTAACACACACTCATCCTCATTCACACACACACACACACACACACACACACACACACACACACACACACACACACACACACACACACACACACACACACACACACATGCACACACACATGCACATACACACACACACACACACACACACACACACACACACACACACACACACACACACACACAAACATCCATACACAGTTCATGGAATCAATGTATTTTTGATCATGGGTCTCCCTGACTTGTGAAATTTTTTATTGTATTTCATTACAGGCCAGCAATATCACAATTAGGGAATGATTTACAATACACAGACATCCAAGATACAACAATAATCTGCATTATTCTATTTAATCACTTTACTCACTTCTAAAGAAATGCTATAGTGCAATAAACAACTGAAGGAATATGTGAAATGATGTCAGCAGCAGTTGGTCACTACCGTTTTCTGTGTGGAGAAGAAACAAGCTGCATTTTTATTGCAGAGTGTGGTAACCACTGCACAAGTTTTTCTCACTGAAGTGCAACTATGAATCAAATGGTTGCAACTCAAACTAGATGATATAGGAATTAGGGCACTTTTTAACTTGACTACCTGTGCGAAGAAAGGAATTCAAATTACTACTTTATCACCTACCCTCAAGATTTTATGATGATATTTCTCTATTACAATGATTGAGAGGAAAAGGAAGAGAAGTCAAGGGAGCTGTGGTCTGCAAGAAAAATAACAAGACCTTTTGGGTAGTTTGGCCTAGACGACAGAATGACACTCTTTAACCAGTGGAATGCTGTTACATTCCATACTGCAGAACTTTAAAGGTTAAGGCTTACATGTGTTTTTTGATATGTTCCACAGAACAAATCTGTAACTAAAGGCATTAATTACATGTTTTAAACTATCTTTCAAAAGTGGATGCATTTCCATATTGCTAGGTTACAGAAATAAGTAAATTCTGCTTCTTTTGTACATCCAACAAGAGCTGTTGATGATCCTTGGAATAATGGACACATTAGAAGAAAAGTATACTTCTGCCCTAGTACTGCAGAGAAAGCTCCGGAAAAGAAGAATAAGTGATTCCATAGAGTGCAATATAGAAATGAAAACAAATACATATGCTTGTGCAGTCCAAGGACTGAAATTCCAAAACTTTTCATCTAATCACTTCAACCATTAATATAACTAGAAAGAGAACTCACAAGAAGAAAACAAATATATGGAATGTAACATGCCAAACTAGAAATTCTGTAAAAGGAGAATAGCAGGCTGTCCCAAAGCTATTATAGAAGTCAGATAAGAATGACAGTTAACACAACAAGATCATTATGAGAAAAAAGCATTCTGATTAATTGTCCACTGGATTTACAAATAAAATGAATTTATCATTTAAATGAACATGTATAAACTCTACTCTCTTTTTTCCTGGGGGGTTAATACCTAATCACTGCAGCTTTACCTATCTTGATATAAACTATATAATGTAAAACAGAGGTACATAGTTCCAACTGAACTTTTGTAAAATATACTTCCCTTAAGCTATGGTGAACATCCACTCCATACCTATAGAAAGGTTATCATACTTCAGCTGGTACAGGCTGCTGCTAGCAGGGGAGAAATGCGGACTGATTTTCATTGTTTCAATGTATCTTAATCCTGTTTGTTCAAGATAGGTGTAGCTTGATAGTTGTCATAATTCTCAATATGAAAATGTATTATAGAATACTAATCACCTGAAACCTTTTGTAGACCAGTTTTCAAACTACAGCATTGTTTTTGCTCCCTTCTACGATCCCTTATAGTTCAATTTGAGATGACACAATGTAGCCTCTGCTGATGTTCCACGCTGAATATCTATACCTCACATTTGGATAGCGCAGTCATATCATGGCACTCATACTGAGGTGAAATGTCTGTGTTAACAGAGTTTAGGTAATGAGTGATTTAAATGTTAGATGGCTTGTAATGGAATGGGCTAGTTTTATATACCAGATACTGCTTCAATTACATTAATCACAGCACAGTCACATTTTCTTTTCCTTTATTGGGAAATATTTAACTCTTTAAGCATTACCTACTATAAAAGGACTGTTGAATTGATGATATACTTTGTGCAACTGCAAGCATATATCTATAATGATATTTTTCTTTAGGTAAGAAGAGGAGATTTGCCATGGCATAAAGGATGGATATTTTGCAAAAGTTTACTTGGAACTATGTACTCCTGCTTTGCATTATATATGTACTCCTGCTTTGCATTTCCAAGGCTGTAGGGAATATGCCTTTTCATTAGGGTGTGTTAAATAATGTTTACAAGTGCCTGCTTATGCTCTTCTGTCCCTATTTTGCCACGTGTCTAAGTGCCATTTTTGGAGTTTGTACCACTATTCTGCATTTCATCTTCAACAAGACAGAAAGACATACTTTCACTTCTTGATTCTACTTGGATTTTTTTTCAAAATATCTAATATACAAGCTACAGGAGAAGTTTACTAAAGTTAGGAGTACAAGGGCTGAACTCAGTTGTACAAATATGGTCACTTTGAAAATAAAATGGTTGAATGCACTGATAAAAAAAATATATATATATATATATATATATATATATATATATATATATATATATATATATATATATATATATATATCTATATATATATATATATATATATATATATATATATATATATATATATATATATATATATATATATATATATAGTTTACTATCAAAACATCGAAAGTCAGAAAAAAACTGTTCAAAACCAAACCTCAGGTCAAATGTTTGATGTGCTTTTGCATGTAGAGGGTACCATCTTAGCAGTAGCCATTGTTAAAAAGATGAGAGAAAATGCTATTTCTGAAAAGAGCTTGGCATGCAAATGAGGATCAGACAAGAACATACCTGCTGATAGACACTTTTTTGGCCCTAATCAGGACTATACCAAGATCTTCACTGATTTCATAGGTTCCTAGATTAGTACTAGGCTAACTGCCATTGTGAGCCATCTGAAGCCTAGCCAATTACCCCATGTGAGAATCAAACCCTGTACCTTGGGTCTGTAAGGTAAACATCTTAACCATTATGCCAACCTCCACACCCACATTTCAGGGACAGCCTGGAGAAAATGGGCTACAGAAGGATCACCATTACAGCAAATATAAGTTTTAATGTTGTATATCTCTTACAGATAGATAAGGTTCCCCTCTGGACATAGTCACCTTTGAAGTAGTTGCAGAAAATTAAGAAATGTTTATTTTAAGTGATTCATGATGACACACAAATTCAGCAGTTAGAGACTGCACCTATATGGCACATGTAACTGGATTCGGCATCAGGACTGATTCAATTTTCCTAATCAGGACTGGAACTTTAAATCAGGTGGAAACAAAGCTATTGAGTCTGCAGTTTGATTGAATAGCTGTAAGTCTTGGAGACTTAGTTTGTCATAGAAATAACCCAGGCTGGCATTTGGGCCACTCATTTCATGTGACATTTTAAGATCCATATGTGAAAGAGGTGAATAGCCTAGTATATTTGGGATTACAATAGAGAACTACTGGCTTCTATGATTGAGAGGTGAAGGCATTCAAATCTTGGTTTAAAGCAAAGAATTCCAGCAAAGAGAAACTGAGAATAAATTGGATTTAAGAAAGAATAAATGTTCTAGAAGACTGCATTTGAGATAAAAAAATAATAGTTTTAGGAAAAATGGTTGAGAAAAATCCCATACTGCCGGCACAATGTTGAATGGTTAAATAAGCATATATGGCACTTGAAATGCAGAATAATAACAAATCGGATTTGTCAAGGAGTTCTTTTAGGCTAGACACTGTAGAGCATCAAAGTTCATAGTGTGAGAACTGGTGGAGGAGAGGTCAGAGCAAACTATTTCAATGGTAATGAACATAAAGGGAGGACATGTCCCAGAAGAAATTAATCAAGTTATATGCAGTTTTTATAGACAAAGTTGTTTACCAGTGGAAACAACACATGAGAAACTTAAAATCATATTTAATTTTTAAGTCAGTGACACACAGTTTCTGAGGAAGATTTGGGGATGCTTATAAGGTAGCAAGTTAAAAGTAAATGTAATAGACGTCTGATACTCAGAAAGTGGGTAAAAGCCCTAAGACCCTAACAGAATACATATGTACTTTGGGAATCCTTTATCTCTTTTATTCAACAAAGTTGTGGACATGGGGACACTACAACGTTCTTTGAGTCAGGATAATATATTGCCTCTTTTCCCACAAAAGAAGAAGGACTCTACCCTCCCAGGGAATTGTACACCTCTTTCCCTATTTTCCATAAAAACAAACACTACTGCTATGGGAATGTGAGTCATTTCTTAGTGGTAGCTTTCTTTATTGATTTCATCAAAGCATTTGTCTTACTCAGTTGGAAGATTCTGTAAAAAAGCACTGGTGATGTTCACATTTAGTTTGAAGTTTGCTAAGTACTGAAAAATAATTTATTACCTTCAGCTGGCACAAGTGATTACCTATCGAGTTAGCTCAGACCAATTTATGCACATATTACGTAACTGGCAAACGTGTCCCTTAACCTACTTTTTATTATCAGAAGACATAGTCAATATATATAATCATGCTAAGATGCAATCATTGGGGGTGTATCATTAATAGAGTTGACAAGATTAAGTAATGTGTGGTTTGTTGATTACTTCATTGTGTCATTGAATAAACCTAAACAAGCTTTTGTTGCTATTTCAAACATTTCTTTTTTATGGGGGGAAGGGTCAGTCTCAAGGTTCTACATGAGTTGGCTAAAAATAGTCTTTTTACCCCCTAAATCATGCACTGAGAAACTCCTGAACAGCAAGTCCTTAATTCATGATGGTGCTAGAAACAGTACTACACTTATTTAGGAATTAATGCTTGCAACTCTTCAGCAAAAATGTAAAACTTTGGCTATATAAGACCTTGGGATGAAATTACAAGGTTTAAAACTGATTCACATTGGATTTTTGGCTGGAATCTTTGTGGTAAGACTCTTTATGCTACCAATGTTTCTTTTCCTTTCCTGGCAACTTCACTTGTAAAGTTGGTATTTAGTATTATTACAAGACCCTGTTGGATTATGCCTGAACTCAAAGTTTATCCATCTAGCCTGAAAAGAAAATGACGGATATCACTGTACAAGGTTCTTTAATATTTACTGGTTTACTGCAATACTTGAAAGCAATGGTAGCTGTGCATTTTTCTTAAGTCAGGCTACATCTTAAACCACTTAGGAAGTTGTTTGAAATTTTGATTATTATGCAAGTCATTTAGGGATAGAGTTGATCCAATGAACTAGAAAAGAAAATTAATACTCAGATTGTTTTTAACAATGGTTCTGAAAACAGAATTAAATACTGAAGCAACTTGGCTTATAAAACTGATCAGCAGTATTTTGTATGGTCTGCATTTCTGGCTAAAGACAAATTTTTACAGGAGTGAGGTTATATGAGTTAAAGATCACTCCTTTATCACAAAAGAAGAATGTTACTGTTAGTACATACGCAGTTTTGTAAAAACACCCAAAAATGTTGTCTCATAGACTTTTACTAAGAGTATTTACAATCAAATGGGATGTCTTCGCATATGTTGTCTGAGTTATGTAGTTTAGTGTGAACATTCAAAGCAGAGATTTTCAGTGATACATAAGATAAGGTGGAAGGAATAATTTGTTTACCTAGCAACAGGAATGAGGAGACATCTTTTTATGATGTAACATTTGAAACATTTTCATGCATGTGCCTTTACATATATGAAGGAACTCATTTTTGACAAACTTTGGCTTGACAACTTTCGGTTCAAACTGTAGGTATAGATATATGCTGAGGAAGTAACTGACAAGAGACATATTATTGTGCAATGATTTTAGTGTGACCCAGTAGTCCCAATATTTTGGATAAGAGCCTTAGCGGTACCCAATATGGTTTGACTGGCAATTCCACAGACCAAAGATGCATAATCCTGAATACTGGTTACAAATGACCCTTAATGTAAGTTGAATAAGGAAATGATTCATTGGTAATTCATTAGGCTTTTGGTAACTTTCACTGACAGCTTCAGCTTTTTTTTAACTTGTAGAGATCAGTGTTTGTATTTATAACAGGACATTTTTATAAGTATATGGTCAGGTTAAAAGAGATAAAAAAGAGATTAATTAAAAGAGATACAATGATTATTTTAGTAGGATTTAAGAGGCAAGGGTACTGTAAAAATGTTTGATGTTGTTGGGACTTTTTTACTAAAAACAATGAATGGGTCCTTATGCACAGTGAGTGAGTTGATGTGCATTATACTGACACCTATTTTCTGTTATGCATTCTGTTTTTGTCTATTTTCTTCTTGCATAACTAGGGCTAATTCATAGTTAAAATGAATATAAAAAGCATACATTATTCCTGTTCATGGAATTGCTACAAAAGAGGAAATGTCTTCAGATGAATGATTTTACAGTGGCAAAAACAAGTGGAATGATAATGTTGACTAACAATGTCCATGGGAAAGTAGACTTACTAATGAATAAATAGAAGAAAAAACAGATGTACTGATAGGCTAGGGCAGTAGATAGATGATAAGAAATAACTGCACAGTAAAATAAAACAAAACTTAACATACCCCATCAAAGGTATGAGATAACATTGCCCCTAGTTGTATCATTTATGTATCAGTATATACTTTAAAAGGCCTATTGCAATATGGGGAGGTTAATACAGGCTCTAATCATAGTATTATCCTTAGATGATTAAAAGGTTGGTCGACCTGTAGTGACTACTTCACTTCAGGGGCCATTTTCCCTTTGCTGAAATCTATGAGATGTCAAGCTATTGACAAAAATGGGGTATACATTTTTGATGGTAGCGAGCTATCTCCAAGAATATATTCACATGCTTCTTGCTTTCTGGAATAGGAAAATTTCTCAGTTTCACATTTCTCTTTTCAGAGCTTAGCAATTTCCCCAACCAATGACATAATCTAAATGTTTCAACTCTGTCATGCCTAACTTGCATTTGAAAGCATCAACAGTTTATCTTTCTCATGAATACCAGTCTTGTAAGAAAAATCACCAGTTTCTCTGGTAAGATTATGGTGTGATATGTCTCGCATGGCTTTGGAGTGGGCCTTGCTTTCATGTAGAAGATTTTGATGAAAAGTGAGTAAAAAATGTATCATTGAGTGTTATAGATAGTGCCTTCTCTGATAAAACAGACTAAGATATGCTGCAGTACAAGGTTGGCAGGCAACACCTTGTGGTACAAAGGAGATAGACAAGCATCAAAGTGCCTATAGCCCTCTCACTCTGCTGCTTTTATACCATCCTTGGCTGTTTCTGCTTTCTATTTATAAGACATTTGGAGACAACAAGCTTAGCCAGTGATGTTTGCTAACAGGATTATCTTTCGCAGTGTGGATATCAAGGCACTGTCTAAACTCAGTAGATGTAGTCTGAGGAAATTTTAACTGGCTTAGCTGAATACTCACAGAGCTAATATTCATGGAGATTAGACTAGAATGTGTAGAAGCATAGAAGAATGTTTTGAATGTGGCATAATCAATTTTTCAGAATGGGAGTATGGATTACTAAGGAGTTTAGGGGGGAGTAGGATTATTGGGTTTATAATGCAAAATTTACTGACGAAATACTGAAACATTGGCTGTGAAAGGTGACATTCACCTGTCTTCTTCTTTCGACTGCTCCCATTAGGGGTTACCACAGTGGATCATCTATTTCCATTTCTTCCTGTCCTCTGCATCTTGCTCTGTCACACCAACCACCTGCATGTCCTCTCTCACCACATCCATAAACCTTATCTTAGGCCTTCCTCTTTTCCTGTTACCTGGCAACTTCATCCTTAGCATCTTTTTCCCAATATACTCTGCATCCCTCCTCAGCACATGTCCAAACCAACATAATCTTGCCTCTCTGGCTTTGTCTCCAAACCTTCCAACCTGGGCTGACCCTCTAATATACTTATTCCTAATCCTGTCCACCCTCATCACACCCAGTGCAAATCTTAACATCTTTAAATCTGCACCTCCAGCTGACTCCTGCCTTTTTATCAGTGCCACTATCTCCAACCCATATAACATAGTTGGTCTCACTACCCTCTTGTAGACCTTCCCTTTCACTCTTACTGGTACTCGTCTGTCACAAATCACTCCTGACACTCTTCTCCACCCACTCCATCCTGCCTGTACTCTCTTCTTCACCTCTCTTCCACACTCACCATTACTCTGAACTGTTGATCCCAAGTATTTAAACTCATCCACCTTTGCCACCTCTACTCCCTGCATCCTCACCATTCCTCTATCTTCTATCTCATTCATGCACATATATTCTGTCTTAGTCCTGATGACCTTCATTCCTCTTTTCTCTAGAGCATATCTCCACCTCTCTAGGGTCTCCTCCACCTGTTTCCTACTCTCACTACAGATCACAATATCATCTGCAAACATCATAGCCATGGGAACTCCTGTCTGATCTTGTCTGTCAACCTGTCCATCACCATTGCAAATAAGAACCGGCTCAGAGTTGATCCTTGATGTAATCCCACCTCCATCTTAAACGCATCCATCACTCCCACCGCAGACCTCACTGCTGTCCCACTACCCTTGTACATATCCTGTACCACTCTTACATACTTCTCTGACACTCCCAACTTCCTCATACAATACCACAACTCCTATCTAGGCACCCTGTCATATGCTTTCTCTAAGTCCACAAATACACAATGCAACTCCTTCTGACCTTCTCTGTACTTCTCCATCAACACTCTAAGGGCAAACATCGCATCTGTAGTGCTCTTTCCTGGCATGAAACCATACTGCTGATCACTAATCGTTACCTCCCTTCTTAACCTAGCTACCACTACTCTTTCTCATAACTTCATGCTGTGACTGATCAGTTTAATCACTCTGTAGTTACTACAGCTCTGCACATCACCCTTATTCTTAAAAATCGGTGCCAAAACACTTTTCCTCCATTCCTCAGGCATCCTCTCAGTTTCCAAGATTTCATTAAACAATCTAGTTAAAAACTCCACTGCCATTTCACTTAAACACCTCAATGCTTCCACAGGTATGTCACCTGGACCAACAGCCTTTCCATTCTTCATCCTCTTCATAGTTGTCCTTACTTCTTCCTTGCTAATCCATTGCACTTCATGATTCACTTTCCACACATCATCCAAACTTCTCTCCCTCTCGTTCTCTTCATTCATCAGCCCTTCAAAGTACTCTTTCCATCTCCTCAACACACTCTCCTCACTTGTGAGTATGTTTCCCTCATTATCCTTTATCACCTTTACCTGCTGCACATCTTTCCTAGCTCGGTCCCTCTGTCTAGCCAATCAGTACATGTCCTTTTCTCCATCCTTAGTGTCCAACCTTTCACACAAATCTTCATACGCCTTATCCTTAACCTTTGCCACCTCTCTCTTTGCCATGCACCTCATCTCCTTATACTCGTCTACTTTCATCTCTTTGACAATCCCACTTCTTCGCAACCTCTTTCTCTGTATACTCTCCTGTACTTCTTCATTCCACCACCAGGTCTCCTTGTCCTCCTTCCTCTTTCCAGATGTCACACCAAGCAGCTTTCTAGCCATCTCTCTTACTAGCTATGCTGTAGTTACCCAGCTATTTGGTAACTCTTCGCTGCCACCCAGTGCCTGTCTTAACTCTTCCCTGAACTCCACCTCATAATTACCGTTTTTCAGTTTCCACCATTTGATCCTTGGTGCTGCCCTCACACTCCTCCTCCTCTTCTTGATTACCAATGTCATCCTACAAACTACTGTCCTATGCTGCCTAACTACACTTTCCCCTGCCAGAACTTTACAGTCTGCAATCTCCTTCAGAATGGCCCTTCTACACAAGATATAATCCACCTGTGTGCATCTTCCTCCACTCTTGTATATCACCCTATGCTCCTTCCTCTTGTTAAAATACATATTCACCACAGTCATGTCCATCCTTTTCACAAAATCCACTACCATCTGACATTCATTTGCTTAACACCATACCTACCCATCACTTCCTCATTCCCTCTGTTCCCTTCACCAACGTACCCATTGAAATTTGCTCCAATCACCACTCTCTCACCCTTGGGAACAGTAATCACCACTTCAGCCAGCTCACTTCAAAATTTTTCTTTCTCATCCATCGCACACCCAACTTGTGGAGCATATGCACTAACAACATTCATCATTACACCATCAATTTCCAGCTTCATAAACATCACATTATCTGGCAATCTTTTCACCTCCAAAACACTGTTAGCATACTGTTCCTTCAGGATAACCCCTACACCATTCTCTTCCCCCCATCCACACCATGATAAAACAATTTGAACCCACCTCTGATACACCTAGCCTTGCTCCCCTTTCATCTGGTCTCTTGCGCACACAATATACCAACCATCCTTCTGTCCATCATGTCAGCTATCTCTCTCCCTATACCAGTCATACTGCCAACATTCAAAGTTCCGACCCTCACTACCACAGTCCTAGCCTTTACCTGCCTTCAGGCATGCCTTCCCCTCTTCTCCTCCTTCGGCCAACTGTAGCTCAATTTCCGCCAGCACCCTGTTGGCCAACAGTACTGGTGGCGGTCGTTGTTAACCCAGGCCTTGACTGATCCAATATGTATATCTGTACTGTTGTCTGCATATATGATTTGGCAACATTTTACTCCAGATGCCCTTCCTGACACAACCCTCCCCATTTATCCAGGCTTGGTCTAGTCGCAGAAAAAAAATATTCAACATCCAGGTATTGACACAATAACAGTCAGAGCTAAACATTAATTTTGCAGTCTGTGCCCATCACATATGTGAAATGAAGATGCAAAACTGCACTGCTTCAGGGAAGATTCATGCAATTGATGGGGATCAGAGTGTGTACATGTGGGAGTAAATCCTTAAACTGTAGTTGCCTCTTATATGAAGTTTACAATGTATTTGAAAGGACTCCATCACATCCTGAAAATACTGAATTTGGGGTTGGATAGATCACCAGGTGAGATTTAAACAAAGTTACAGCTGCCAGTAGTGCATCTAAATAAAAAGTATTGACAGGGTATAGAAGACAAATGACAATATGATATACTACTCCAGCAGGTCTCTTGTTACAAAATATCAAAAGCTTACATTTTAGAATAGTAGAATAACTGCATAAATTTGAAAAGCAATCTGAGTTTTGAAGCCATGAATAATGATTAAAATAGACCTAGAAGACACCTACAACTGATTGTTATACACCCACTAAATATTTATTATTTATTTATTTAGTTATTTATTTATATTTGTCAACCGGTGTACTGCACTGATCACAATGGATCATTTGCAGGCTCATCCTAGTTGAATAGGATGACATAAGAAATTAAAAAAAAAATCATATTTACAGCTATAAGGATACATGAAAAAACAAATTATATATTCATATTTACAGATGCAATGATGTGCTACAACATTTAGTTCAACAAATATTTAGAAATGATAAAACATGGGTGGAAAAAATGGAATTATGCTTAGAGATTTATGGATAATATGTAGCCATAGTGACTAAGATGGCTTATGCCTCAGGGAATATAGAAGATAACCAGTGACTTCTACAGGTTACGTGAGGAAGAGTAGGGGCTTAAGAAGATCAGTGTTATTTTACTTTATATGGAGGAATTAATACAGGATATAATTATACTTAGTAAATTTTCATGTGTAAAGCTGGACCTAAAATGGTGTTTCCAAAGAAAAACAATAACCCTCATTAAAAAAGCAAAAAGTACCACTCCAAGATAATTATTCTGAAGGCAAAATAAAGAGTGTTTAGTAGTTCTAGCAGGCAAGACAAAAAATTCTTGAGATGGATTTCCAATGAGAGCAGGTGAACTAATTCATATTATACCATGACCCCCCCAAAACGTGCACGCTGATTGGCCAGCGTGCCCGTTGTAAATCGAGATATACTAATGGAAAAAGGTCCGGTTGCCCGGACTTTTTTCCATTAGTATAACTCGGTTTTTAAAACACTGTCTCGCTATGTTAAAAGGGTTTAACATAGAGAGACAGCTTTAAAATAAGCAGCGGAGATCTCCGTTGCTTATTTTAAAGCTGTCTCGCTATGTTAAACCCATTTAACATAGCGAGACAATATTTTAAAAAGCAACGGAGAAAGCAAGATCTCCGTTGCTTTTTATGTCTCGCTATGTTAAATGAGTTTAACATGGCGAGACAGTTAAAATAAGCAACGGAGATGTCCGTTGCTTATTTTAAAACTGTCTCGCTATGTTAAAATCATTTAACATAGCGACATAAAAAAACGGAGATCTTGTTTCTCCATTGCTTTTGCCCACAGCTCTGATGTACTGCGTAGGCGTGCAGTACATCAGAACTGCCTCGGATGCCAGACATCTGCGGAAGGGCAGTAAACAGGCATTATACTATGCCATTATTTAAGAAAAGTAACAGTTTCTTTTCTTAAATAATGTCATGGTATAATAGCAATAACCCACTTCTGGGTGTGGGTAATGCTAAATTTACCCACGGTTGGCTTTGTTTGGTCCCTCGGGCTTCGCCCTCGGGACCAAACCACGCCAACCGTGGGTAAATTTAGCATTACCCACACCCAGGCGTGGGTTATTGCTATAATATACCTAATTCAGTTTTCACAGTTTACAAGAAAGAATTATATTTCACAAAAACAATGCATGGGATATGCAAATAAAACAAGAAAGTCTTAATTTCTTAAAATTTGAAACTAGAGCCTCAGAGGCTTTTGAAGAAGAAAAAATGTTACAAAAGCAATGAGGTGGATAAATGTTCATTTTTTTTGCATCACTAACCTGAACGTGTTCAAAAACTGTGATGTCAAATTAATAATATACAAAAACGTATTCCCAGGTATCTGTGAGCAATTGTGTAGGTTTCACAATCCTGCATGATGTTTACATGTTAGCGAGATGAGCAGCATGGCTAATTGCATATGCATGCTGTGCATCATGCTTATAGAAATGCAAGCATGTTTTTGTGGCCAGCAACAGTGTAAACATGTCGAGCAGCATGAGCTGGCACAGGAAACAAACAGCTTGCCTCTGGGCAATCCTGTTAAGTGTGCGTGTGCAGACAGAACTAAGAGCAACAAAGGGCAAATAATGCAAGCTGTATCAGGCAATGAAAGTGCACTGAGTGCAATGTGCACATAAGTGAAATGCTGTATATGAATACAGAAATAAGTAAAAGGGATGGGTAAATGGCAAAGGCAACTACAACAGATGAGTTACCAAGCAAGGAAAGTGTACTGAGGACAACTTGGTCAGAGATCAAAGAGATGTGTACAGAAATATATAAGATGGGAGGGAAAATGTTCAAATTTTACTAAGATAATTGATTTAAAGGTGCTTATGCCACAAAGACAATTTTGTTCTGCAATATATATATATATATATATATATATATATATATATATATATATATATATATATATATATATATATATATATATATATCATAATAATTAATGGTGATCACATTTCCTGAGCAAATATAGGTAAATAAAAGCAGACATAACATTATAGGATGTGACAATTATACAAATTAACATCTTAACAAAGGGGTTTATGTGAGATATGAATCTCATTAACATGCTAACTTGAGATGACAGTAGAGACAGTACATACATTATGGCATATTTGCATAGTGTCCATATCGTTAATATAACATGTTGAAAAATACGAATGGATGAGAAGCCACAATCTTCCTTTGCATGAATCTAACCAATCATATCAATGTTACCACTGTGCTCTGTGTTAACTGTGTTCAACACAGAAATAGGCATAACAGATGTACAAGGAGGAGGATCACATTTGAAGGGAATTATGCACTTTAATATTCTAAAGGTTATCCATCCTATATGTAGATGTGTATCTGGTGTTATAATTGTGGGAGCAGAGTGTAACATACATAGTACCCTTGCATAAGGTATTCCTGACTGACACAGTTATTGTACAGACCGATAAGAACAGATGCGAACACTACACTATGATGCAATGTATTCCACAGAGGTGTATATTGTTGGCATCTACCACAGGAGGTAGCAATGGATAGTGGCATAAACAACCAAAATTAATGTGTGAATTAGGAAAGGATCCATGATAATGAATGTCATATCAGCATGTCAGACTGATGGCAATTAAATGAGTATGCTAATGTGTACACAATTATGATCAGTCTCATATCAATGTTCTGTGGTCAAGGAAGGTTTCTCCATATAATTGTAGACATACCATCCAAGAACTGCTGCACAGCTGAGTACACCGCAGTACTCAATGCATGTGCCACAGTAGCACTCTCACCATTACAATGGCAGAACCGATGTCTACTGTCATGAAATCACAAACTATGATCATATGTGTTCATGCAACATGTCAAGAATAAGACTAATGTGATGTAATGGTTGTTGTGTGATGTCAGTATGCTCACAAAAAATGATTCCCTATGCTAGAACTGAACATCAAGCTGTGCAACTCCTCCAACTAACCATATGGCTATTAATCACTTGCTCTTCAGTAAAACTGTTTTCAAATATATTGAACTCCTCCATTGTGAAGTAATTCAGTCAGTTGTAATTTATTTGCCCATCATTTTTATCTGCTAAAATGAATGGGGGAGCTAATCACCTAGAGCTATAGTGTAGCCCTGCAACAGCATGCAGTCTGTGATCCGTGTTCTCCTATCTTGAGGATACTGCACACCACAGTAGATGCCCATACTAGTTGGTCTATACAACTCGTCCCCCTATAGCGTATCACAGTAGTTAGGAAATCCTTCTATGTGGCACACCTCATCACAAAAGGTTTCTCATCCAGGAAAAAAGAGGTCATTGTTCCCCTCTACTCATCACTCATTAGACCCATTATAGAATACAATGCTCCTTTTGGTATGCACCTCAGAAGACATCTACAACAACTGGAAAGGCCACAGAAATACCTCACAAAGAGGATTACCGGCCTCAAACAGATGCCCTATGCAGACCGTCTTAAAAAACTCCAGCTTTACTTTGTTGCATATCGCCTACTCAGAGGCAATCTCTGCCTAACATACAAAGCTATTTCCAACCCAGAGCTGTTGGACATGCTCCACTTAAAAAAATCCCAATCCCTTCAAGCTACACGCTCTAGGGACCTAAACCATGTCACCACAATAAACAGAACATGCTGGTGGGAAAGATTCCTGTTCTAGAGGCTTCCCATACTCTGGAACAAACTGCCTATCTATATTAAGCAAAGCTCCTCATTAGCACTCTTCAAGAAAAATCTTGATGATTGGATGGGAGATAGGAAATTCACCCTGGGGTTCACTTCTGTGGCTCTGCTTGACAGGGGCACAGGAAAATAATTTTATTGGGTGGCAAAAGCCAGGGTACCATTTGGCTAGGCGTATATAGGCCCTAGGGCCAATAGCCTAGTACCTACCTATGAACCTATGTAGAGTCTATGCTGCTGCTCACAGCTCTATTCATTGATGAGTTTGAGATGGAAACACTCACCCTGTTTTTCAGAGGTGAGAGGAACCCACAGAGACAAGGGAGAACATGCAAACTGCAAACAGGCATTGGCCAGAGGTCAGAATCAAACCTTGTGCATGGGAAGAGAAGACCTTGACGATTATACCAACTGGTCTCTCTACAGTCTATAGCCCTCATACTCTGCTGCTTTTATATTCCTTGTTTTTGCCATCCTTGACAGTTTCTGCTTTCCATTTATAAGACATTTATAGACAACAAGCTTAGCCAGTGATGTTTGCTAACAGGATTATCTTGCACAGTGTGGATAACAATGCACTGTCTGGCAGACAGGTAGAAGGTAAGAGGAAATGAAGGCACCCAGCAAGGAGGTGGATGGATTGTGTGAGAGAAGATCTGTGGCAGACAGGCGTGAGTGTCAAAGAAGGCAGGAGTGTGGCACTGAATTGAGAGAGGTAGCAACAGTTAATAAAACACCCTGACCCCATGTACAAAATGGGAAAAAGGGGGTTGATGATAATAATGAAAATGAATGGGGGAGGCCACTGCTGTCTATACATACACAGTAGAATTGGGGAGGGTGGATGTCTTTCCTGCAAACAGTTAAGGACAGAAATGCTTACAATCACTAAGCTGCTTTGGATCACTTGACTAAGTGCTGAGAAAATCAGCACCATAGTGGGATCAATGGATGTGCCATGGTATAAGCGTATCTCCAAATGTCATATGTGTGGTTATGTGAAATTATTATATCATGTATGAATCAAGGAATATGTGTCCTTGTAATTACTCAGAAAGAATCTTGCTCTATGTCAGATAACACTGCCGGATGCTAGGTATACCCAAACATACCTGTGGCTCCCTGTTGTTGTCACTGTGACAACAGAACAACAATTATGTACAGTGTGGATATAATCCCATATTGGAACACATGCCTTACTTAGGCAACAACTTTTATTACATCATCTCATGTCCTCAGTCCTGAGGAGTGTCTCACTACAGCTGTTCTAGAAGGATAATCTATTTAAATGACAGCATCAGTCTTCAATACAGCCTTTCAAAAGGAAATTTGTAATAACCTTGTGTAAGAGAAAGCAACATCTATGCATTAACATAGCATGTGTGGGTGACAACAATGTTAACAACATAAAAACTGACTGTATGCAGTGATGTTGGGATATGAACTATGTACCTAACATCAGATGCTAATGAAGGTTTGCTGAAAAACAAATGCAACTAGAGATTTATTTTTTTAACTATGAAACTGCACATTTTAGTGGATGACATCACCACTGTGTACTACCTTGATGTTTCTGCTAAAAAGTAGTTGCACAGCACAAACACATTGTATAGATATATCACATATACAGGTATTTCCAGTCTGTTCTGCACGGTAAGAGGAAGAAACACAAAAGGCAGTCGTTCCTGTATTTGAACTCCATAACTATCTACTGATGTAATCAACATGCACTGTATTAAATGGTCTTACCACAGAAGAAGTCTGACTGCATGTGACCCACACTGCATCTTTGAAGGGAAGACATCAGCTTTGTCATGCAAAGGAGATGTGTTTGCAAAAATGGCTTTTACATTTGGGTTGATGTAAGACACTTCTGCATCCATTTACATTCACAAACGCACACATGCATGCACACACACACACACACACACACACACACACACACACACACACACACACACACACACACACACACACACACACACACACACACACACACACACAGTCAGAAGAATCTTATTGCTGTATTCAAACTTCCTACCTATCTACTGACACAATCCACATGGAAGTGCATTATAGGCATGCACCACAGGAGAGGTCTGACTTTAGTGGTGTGAGAGTATTATTGAAATTATGACCTCATCAGTGTGTTGCAGACAGTATGTGTTTGTGACAGAGTGAAAAGGGGATGTTGGATTGACCTGACCATGTAAATATTTCTCATGAATTGAGCACAACTGTTGAATTAATCCTCCATTCATGCTATGGACCCACCATCACACATACAAGTAGATTGCTGTGAGATTAGAATCCCTTATCTATCTAACAACACAATCTAGAGAACACCGTACTTAATGCAAGCACCACTGCAGATGTTTGCTTTCTACACTGTGAGAGTTCACTTTATAGAGGATGACATCATTGTTGTGTTGCAGAGAAGATGATGTTGGGAGAAGGGTCTGACAATGATGCAAACTCACCCTGCAGTGTAAAAGTTTCTGTAGGCTACTATTTTAGTGAGGTGTGTAAGATATTTGTATGACTCTATATGCAACTCACATGCACACACAAGCTGACTGCTGTGAGATTACAAACCTCTGCCTATCTACTTACACAAACTAAGGGACATAGTACTTAATGAATATGCCATTACATAATTCTCACTTGTACAGTGTGAAAGTTTACTTTATAGAGGATGACATCAACTTTTGTTGCAGAGGAGATGACTGTATGGACTCGCCCTACAATGTAACTTTTGTTTCCAGGATACTGTTTTAGTGAGGCCAGTAGTATGTAAGGTCATATTTATATAACTCTACACACAACCCACATAAAAACAAATTGACTGCTGTGAGATTATAACCCCATACCTATCTAGCTACACAGTCCAAAGGACACAATACTTAATGCAAGTGCCCCACACAAGTTTGACTTCTACACTCTGACAGTGCAGTATAGATAGGATTAGCTTCTTGTTCTGTGTCAGCGAAGATATTGTAAAGTTGAATGTTTTGTGCAAATCCGTATTTGTTAATATGAACGAGTATTCCTATGATAAAGAATAAATACATACTTCTGACTTAGGCCAGTTATGCTGTCATTACTGTATATTGCAAAACTGAGATTGACATGTATCTGTGTTGTGCACATGAGACACACACACACTTGTGAAGCAGGATAAACAGTGAAGCAGTCATGGATCATCAGATTATGATGATGGTATGTAAACATTAATCAATGCTACTGATATTAGCAATGGTATGTGCTCATGGATGCATGGGCAGTGTATACTGTCAATGTCAAACAATACTTATTGTTCCAAAGCAGTAGGGATAAGTAATGATGAAGTAATGATGAAGTATGTGTGCCACGGCTCTATGAGGTTGTATATCATTTAGAGGTGCAACTGGTGCAGTGGAGACCTAACTGTCCAGAATGAAGTGGTCAGTTAAGGGGTTGGGAGGGTGGCCTAATGGTTAAGGTGTTTGCCTTATAAACACAAGGTGCAGGGTTTGAATCTCACAAGGGATAATTGGCTAGGCTTAAAATGGCTCGCAAGGGCAGTTAGCCTAGTACTAACATATATATATGAACTTCACAGTTCACTGCATTTCAGTTCAGCACATTAAGCAATTTCCATGTAATGAAGTAATATAATCCAGTAACAATACTTATTTTTGTTCAAAAATCTCTTCCTGAAGCTCAGTGCTGAAAACCATATTTGTGAGGAAGTTGTCAAAGTGTTAGTGCATGCGTGATTATACTTTGAGACGTTGAACTTGGAATGTGAAGTAGCAGTATTCAGTGGTTCGCTGTGCCAATTTTTGCACAGATAAAATGCATGGAGAAAATGCTGTGATTGTGATTATATGTAGAACATATCTGTTTTATCTTAACAAGTTGTATATACAGTATACACTTTGAATGTTGTAGTATACCTTTCACATGTTAGGGCCAAAGCTTAATTCAGAAAGGAATTGCTGTGCTTGCCTTCCCTATTTTTGTAATATTAAATGGTGAGCAAACAGGGTTAACTGCTGAAGAAAAAAAGTGAAACATTTAAGTTGGTTAGCCTTCTGCAGGACAACCATTGGCACTCTGGGCAGTACTGAGAGGAGAAAATCCACCTATCACATAACTTTTTCTGTGGCACAAGGTGTAAGCTTAGTGAGCTAAATGAAAGAGCAGAGTTGAAGCAGGGTTCAAGTCCAGTATGCAGATCATTTTACAAAGGTTGCCAGAATGTAGCTATCATAATTAATTTTGATTGTGACTATTAGACTACACAGGAATGATTATCCTAAATATGTTGATTGCCCAAAATGTATCAGTAATACCCACTGAAATAATCTGTTGTGCCTACTATATATCAGACATGCTTCAAGGGCAATCACTAATTAATTGCATGCACAATTTGTTAAACATGACAAGAATGGTATGTATTTTTAAATAATTA
>NC_056733.1:1938534622-1938579622 GCF_019279795.1 Protopterus annectens | reverse complement strand
ACTTACCAAAAGCATTCTCTTTTGGTATCGAAAGAGCACATAGATCTATAGCTAATACTAACTCTAACAAAAACTATCCTAGATCAGTTATAGTTAGATTTCTATCATCTTTTGATAAAGAGATGGTTCTTAAATCTGCTTGGGCTAAAGCTCCTGTTAAGATTAATGAGACAACTGTGCATTTTGACAATGACTATTCTTCCTTGGTAATAGCTAAAAGAAAAGTTTTTCTGCCACTAATAAGGGAGCTTAAAAAAGCACATTTTAAAACATACCTTCTGTTTCCTGCCAAGCTAGAAATCTTCCTTCCTGATGGTCCTAAAATTTTTGATGACTTAGACTCTGCATTACTGTTTATCAAAAAAAATAAGATTTTGGATAAAATAGAGGAAATGGAATGGGCTAGTCCTTCATTAAAGAGGTTGGCAACTGAAACTTCGTGGAAGACTTCAGAGAAGAAGAAGAGACTAAAAAACAAATTATTTGTTCTATGTTTTTTTTCCTTTTTTTTCTCTCTTTATTTTTCTTCATTATTAATCTTTTTAAATATAGTTACTGCATATCCAGAAAGCCACAAATATTCTGAAAATGATTTAATCAAAGTTATTTTTTGTGTGCAAAGAAATGTTTTGTTTCATAATCAGTCAAAATATCTGAGGAACTAATAACAAGCTATCATTCAGTTTGTTTCTCTTTCTGAAAAGAGAAGTAAGGTTAGTAACTTGATACATTTTTTTCTTTTTTTTTTCTCCTTTTCTTCTTTTCTTTATTTTAAACAATGACATTCTATTTAGATTATGTAGTGGGTAAGGGGTGGGGGAGGGCAGGGAGAGAAGTGTAATGAAAATATGATAAATGGAATAATAACTTATTTATTCCTTGTAAAAAAGTTTATATGTTGTTTAAATACTATGCTAATTATACTTTCTTGATTATATTGCCTATGCTTGTTTACAAATAATCTGACATGCTTTAATTAATAATAATTAGAACTAAATAATAGTAAATAATATGTTTTATTTCCATCTCTATTAATATAAGCAGTAAGTAATATTCCATTGTAAATACTTTTTATAGCTTACTTTTACATTTTTCTATCTCTGCTTTACTTTCTTTTATTTTCTACTCTCTTTTTTTCTTTTCTTTATTCTTTCTCTTTATTTTCTTTCATATTAATATATTGAAATGCTTTTGATCATACAGGCACAGTAAATAATAAGATTTGTATAAAAATTGAGTTGGGGCAAAAATATTGAGTTTTATTACTTATTAATAACTTTGGGCTTAATTTCACTTGCATAGAGGCTGTAATAACTTGTAAAATACTTTGTGAAGGTTTTGTTATGTTTAGATGCATTTATACTGCTAAATGAATGTTTGTCACTAGTTTTTAACAAGATTCCCGCCAAAATGTTAAGGGAGACAATTTGGGATGTGGGTTACCTCGTGAACAGAGTCCTCGAGTTGTTTTAAAAGCTTCAACTCTCAGAATTCATGCAGAGAAGCTGAAAGCAGTCAATTTGACCTTTTACCACAGAATTCACACTGACACATCGCAGATTTAGGAAGAACACTCTACCAGGAAGTAGAACTGCTGCAAATGCGACTCTGTGAAGGAAAATGAACTCTTTAACATTTAAATGTGAGTTATTTTATATAATTACTTAAGTATTTATGTTATAATTTATAAAATATGTCAGTTATAATGATTTTAAATGATGCAGTTTCTTGTAGTAAGCAAATGTGATATTCTAGAAGGCATAGAAAGTGAAACATTTATACAAGTGTTTTTGAAAGTTTACTTGACTGCAGCATACTAATTTATGTTAAAAACTTATGATTTAAACATATACATTACTATAACTCATTTGATTTATCTGATTGACAAGCATAAATAACTTTATGACTCTATTCTGGAAGAAGTTGTCATGTGATATATTTTAAAGCAGCAGTATAGATATACAAAATACAGATGGCTTTCTTTACAATAATGCAAGTGTTTCTGAGAATTTACATAACTATGCAGTATGATTTATAACAATTTCTATAAATATAATATTTTATTCTGCTGACAATAATAAGTATGGGAAAAAAGCTCAGATACAAGTAATTCAAGGTTTTTTGGAAGCTGTTAACTGCATTTACATGACAGAAAATAGATGCATCCTAATATATGTAATGTCTGAACCATATTAGCCAAAGTTGTTGATTTAAATGAATATTAGAACTTATTTTTACAAACTTTGAATAAATTAATATGTAAATATGCCCTCCCTTTTTTTTTTTTCTTTCTTTCTTTCACTCTCTCTCCCTCTCTCACGTCTTTTATTTCTCTCTCTCCTCTTGGTTCCTAATATCAAGTTTATTTGAATGCTATTTTAATACAAATGTATTATATTAATTAGATGTATATAGTAGTATGTATAGTTTTTAAAAAAAAAGTTTATCTTAGTTTATATGATGCTGTTTTATCAAATGTGTAGTTTTGTCTTGCTAGATAATCTAATTGAAAGTTGTTAATTTAATGTTAAATATAACTAGTATTAAATTGATAAGGTGGTAGCTGAGGTACTGCTGCTTAGGGTAGGGGGTTAACTTGAGTGGTATACACTACTCTAAGTTGGAGTTTTTAACTCCAGGCTGGGTGCAAGGTTTAATCCTTACATTATTTTCTCTTGTTCATTGTTGTATGTATATAGTTCTGACATCCACAATACATTTTGTAAACTCATTGTCACTACAAACAAAATTGAATCTTATACTTCAATAAATACAGCTATATTTAAAGGTACACCTAAAGAAGGAGATGTAACATTACTTATTTTGTTAATTGCTATTTTGATCATAAGATTCTTATGTTTTAAAAATGCCAAATGACATCTCTAAAAGGAATTTCTTTAAACATTAATGGATTGAATAATCCATGTAAAAGGGCAAGCCTAATAAGATACATTAATTTACATAAGGCCAACTTAGTCTTCATTCAAGAAACTCATCTCTTGAAAAAAGATATTGATAAACTAGCCACAAACAAATATACAGTATTGGTTAGTTCAGAGCACACTCAGAAAAAAGAGGAGTGGCTATTTTATGGAATAAAAGTATGCCCATTCCTAAAACTATTAAGTCTTATCAGGATGATAAAGGAATGTTTTGTATGGTTACAATACAAATTATTGGGAAGACTTATACATTAATTAATGTATATTGGATACCTGGAATTGGTATTAATACAGTGAAACACCATCTTGATAAGATCATATAATTCTCTATAGGAGATATTATTTTAGCTGGTGACTTCAATTGTATACTACATGAAAGTGACACTACCACTATAGGAAAAAGGAAAATTACATCTAATGCAAAACATTTAAATGATTTTGCTAATTCTTATCATTTAAATGATATTAATAATCAGATAGATTCAAAATCATTACCATACACCTTTTTTCTAACAGATACAAAACTTATTCAAAAATAGATAGGGTCTTTATTTCTAACCAGATGGTAACAGATTTAATTAATTCCAAAATAATTTCATGTCCTATATCTGATCATAATTCAATTGTTTTTGAGTTCATGATAAAAAATACTCACAATGTTCAGATCAAAAGGATACCAGCATACTTAACTCAACTAAAAGACTATAAAGAATATATACTTTCAGAAGTACAACATTTTCTAGACATAAATAATACTCCTGAAGTCTCCATTGTCTATGTTTGGGATGCCTTAAAATCATATCTATATGGACAAAGTATCAGATGGTATAATAATAAAAGGAAATCTTGGGATAAGGAATTGGTAGATATTCAAAGTAAATTAGACTCTTATAAACATAATAATAAAGAAAATATTATGGATAAGAAAGTCATTGAAGAAATAAACAAACTAAATGAGAAATACAAAGAAATTTTATCTCATAAAGTTAAAATAACTCTAGAGAAATACAAGTTTTTGTCTTACTCAATAAGCCCCGAATACATACATAGACTTAAAAATAAAACAAAAAGATTGAATAAACAAAATCATATCAAAGAAATCATTTCTCTAAGGAAAAAGAAGAATGTTTCTAGTCTACCAGAAATACTAGATGAATTTAGAAATCACTTTCACAAAATTAACCATAATAACATTAACATGGAACCTAAAGATAAAATAAAGGAGTTTATAACCACAAACATGAACAAAAAGCTTAATAAACAACAGATTAAACTATTGGACAAAAGTATTTCAAATACAGAGGTTGTTACACAAATAAACAAGCTTAAATCAAACAAAGCACCGGGTAATGATGGTATTATACCAGAGATATAGAAAATCCTTTCTAAAAGTACATATTCATTAATACGTAAGGTTTTTATTTTGGCCCAAAATGAGCTGATAACCCCCCCCATCTTGGCAATATACATTTATTTCGCCAATTTTAAAACCTAATAAAGATCCAACTAGATGTACTTCATATCGACCCATCTCATTACTTAATGTTGATTATAAAATGTTTATGAGTATTTTTTCCTGATAGATTGAAGACAATCATCCCTGGCATTATAGATATAGATCAGACAGGCTTCATTGTAAATAGAAATACTTTTGATAATATAAGGAGAACTCTAACATTAACTGATTTTGCAAATAGGAAAAAGAAAGATTTAACACTTATTAGTCTTGATATAAGTTCAGCATTTGATTCAGTAAGTTGGGACTATCTGTTTACCTTACTGAAGTGCACAAACTTCTCAGATGCATTTGTAAATCTAATTGAGCATTTATACAAAGGAACATTGGCTTATATTAAGGTAGGAACATATGTCTCACAAAAAATACCCATTTTTAAAGGTACAAAACAAGGGTGTCCACTCTCTCCACTATTATTCACGTTAATAATGGAGCCTTGGGCTAATTTGATCAGAAACAGTACTGACATAGAGGGTTTTGAAATAGATGAAAATACAACATCTAAAATTCAACTTTTTGCAGATGATGTTCTAATTACATCAGCAGGATCAAATTCTTCTATGCAGTCTCTGTTTGATAAAATGATGAATTTTAAAAGTATTTCTGGTTTAATATTAAATGAAGAAAAAACTAAAATACTACCTATATATACACGAAAAAATATTCTCATTAGTGATTTTACTAAATATGTACCCAATTCAGGTCAGATAACTTATTTAGGTATAATATTATCTAACGATATTAAATCTATTATATATAATAATTATAATACCTGTTTTCTTAATATACAAAATCTTTTTAATACCTGGAATAATATGTTTTTTACTATGGAAGAGAGACTTACAGTTATTAAAATGATAATATTCCCCAAGATTTTATACTTAATACAATCAATAATACTTCCACCTACAAAAATAATTTTCAAAAAACTGAATACACTAATGTTCAGTTTCCTATGGGCACCTAATAGACCTAGGATTGCATTAAAGAAACATACTAATAGCTGGTCTCAAGGGGGTATTTCTTTTCCAGACTTTAATTTATATACTATCTCTTCTATTGTAAAAGTTATTACTTTATTAATAGATCAGTCATATGTTGCAAAATGGAAAGATTACTGGGAGCTAATTAGTATGCACTTCATGAAAATCTCCTTAACACATAAAAATATGATTGTAAATAACTCCATGTTATGGTTACTAAAGGAATTTTGTACTTCACCTATTATACCTAAACATATAGTTAGTTACCCATTAAACATTATTATTAGCTATCGTAACTTTATATTCATGCATCCTAAATATAGGGAATGGAATTTTATTATATTCCCTATAATGTATACTTGGGGTATGCTTTTGTCATCTACTTCTGAAGGAACCCATTTAGCTATAGATAATGATCTAAAGTACTGGTATCAGTTGATATCTGATAATAAAGTTAAAAATCTAGATTTCTTAAAACAAGAATTTGATCTAAGAGAAACTTGCTGGTTAGAGGTTCAGACCTTTAGACAACATCTCATTGATAAAATAGATCTAATGTCTATAACAGTTAAAGAATCTATTCCAACACTGATTGATTACTTGATATTAAATTTACAACAAAGTTTCTGATAAAGGAAAGCTTTCATACATACATAAAATTATCAGACAAGAAACTTTTTACAGTGTAGATACCTACTGGAATTATTTCACTTCCATTAATGGGGACCCACCAAATCAACAAGATAAACAATATATATTGGAATCTGCCTACAAAACTACGTCTTCCATTGTCTGGAGACTTTTTACATGGAAATTTTTACATAGATCTTTTATACACCTTTGATGATGAATAAAATAAATAATAAAGATAATCTATGTAAAAGATGTAATGTAGAAATTAATGCTGACTGGGCTCATATGTTTTATGACTGTATAAAATTGAAAGAATATTGGAAGTCAATTAATGAATTTTTGCAGGCTCTTTTTACAGATAATTTCATTATTTCTAAATCTCTTATATTATTCAACACACCTGTACCTCAAAGTGTTAAAAAGATTAAGCTTCCCTTGTTATGGTCTATTCTAGCAGTGGCTAGGAAAATAATAACCAGAAATTGGATTTCAGATACACCTCCTTCGTTCAATGAATTTAAAAATGTTATGAATATAGTGTGCCATATGGAAATAAACACAATAAGGTCAAGAACAACTAGGAAAACATCTTATTATATTGTATGGGATAATTTACAAAACCTGTTAAAAAAATCTTAACTTCAATAGCATGGTATTTTAGTTTAATTAATTGATCTGATTGTAGTGGATGTCTTTGTAAATACTTTGGTTGTTTTGTTGAATGTTATAATCATATCTATTTTAATTACTTGTATAAAATTGTTATGATATTTCTCTTGTATGTTAAAACAATAAACTTGTTTTAAAAAAAAAGAAAGTGATAACTATTGTGGTACTTAAGGTACAGAATGAGAAAAAAATACTTCTGCTTTAGAGCTTTCTGGCCCAGGAATAAAGGAGTCACTCACCTGTCACAACAGATACTTTCAGATCACTGTATGTTCAAAACAGTGACATAAGCACGACATATGCTTCTAGATATGTGGCTCAGAACAGTTATGGTGGAGGAGTAACACTGGCTCAGGAAAAAGCTTTGTATTTCATTGTTTTCCTTTTAAGCATGTCATATCACTAGACACTGGTTCCCATATTCAAAGGAAACTTGGAGTACTGTCCAGTTAACTGAATTTTTTCAAGTCACAGTCTACAAGTGTCTCTGCACATATTTTACTTCTAAGGTGACATTCTCCTTGAGTACTGAATGTATGAACAATATATTTGGATATCTTAAGTTCCAGCAGTCCCCAGTATATAGTCTTCTTCCATAAATGTGTTTTTGTCTTTTTTTGTGTGTACCCTCAGACACCAATAAATGTAGTAATTCAGGTAAATAGTCAGCTAGTCTGGATATACTTCTCTAATACTGTAATGAATACATGGCAAAAAAATGTTATGCAACAATTCTCCCTTCCTGACAAAACAGATGTTCTGAGTCGCAGGACTCACTATTCCAATCTAATTATTCACATCCTCAACTAAAATGTTCTCCTATAGTTTTAGTTTCAAAATAAAAAAAAATGACTCAATACAAGCATTATATTTTTATTATATACATAGTTTACAGACTTTCTCTCTTAGACTCCACTGAAAATGAAGCTTTCCATTTAGGCTAATCTGGACAACAAGTCTGTGTAAATAAATAAGTAATAAATACTTAGTCTGTTGGGTTTGAGGTGTGTTGCAGCACCTTATATTAGGCACAAATAAATGGTTCTATGTCAAAATATAAAACACACAAATGTTTGAATCCCACAAGACTGGCATCACAAGTTCAAAATCCAAAACACTGAAAACAAAAGAAAAAAATTGAAACAACTTTTAATGAAGGAAGGCAAGTCTCCATGTACCCTCATACCCCCTGCTAATCATATATGCCAAACTCAGGCATTTGCATTATAGCTGGGAAAGGGCAAATCCGATGCTCTGCTCTATTGCTGTATATTTGACAACTACCAGCATTTTTTAAAAGTTTGATATATCAATATAGAATGATGATGGCATGAGTTTGGCATTGAACCTTTGATGGAATGAACTCTAAACATGAGGAAGATTTTTTAACAAGCTATACATAGCCTGCGTGAGTATAAAGACCATAATGAACTCCATGGACTTTAAAGAATGGAATGTGTGGTGTTGATTCAGAAATAGAGTCATCAGTAGCGCCTCACAGAAATTTAATATCCATTGTCTTTATCCCACATAATTAAAATATTCTTCGTTTAATGGTTATTTTACATAAACTTCTCTATTTACAATTTCCATATAATATATGCATAGTCCATCTCTTACATCTCCCTCAAATTCTGCAGAGGGCTTAATGAGAAGCAGTCCTCATCTACTGACTCTCTTACTGATAACATAGCAGCACAGTACTATGGACTAAGGTTATTCTCAGCTTCTCCCTGATGCCCTCTGGCTGTCTCAACCTGCTCGTCTTTAGCGCAATGTAATTTGAATTGCTTGACCATAACAGTGCTTATAGACTGTACCCATAAAGAGGCATTTGTCTTATCTGATTATCAAGTAAATAAAATAATCTGCATTCATTTACAAGAAGATGAGTAAAAACTTGTGTGGTTTAAAAATGCTGCAACATTTATTCGAACCCTCACTGTTATAGTCATTGTATTGTAGATATTCCCTTAGGTATATGCCATAATTTATGCTCCATTTGATACTTAATGGATCCTGAATGATAGCCCCCTTTATGGGTTCAGCTCTTGTAAAGAGTATATTTTTATGTCTGCTGATGGCTGATAGCCTTGCTGATCTACATTACTTGTTAGACTTGTTTCGAAACAGCTGCATCCTCTACAAACACCCACACTAAGGAATTAAAGCTAAGTCAAACACATAAACAAGACATATTGGAGGAATAGATTCCTAACTCAACATATTCTTAACCTGTGGAATAAGTTACCACTACAGGTTACACAAAGTATTGCTTTGGCTACCTTTAAAGCTAGTCTTGATAACTGGATGAATAGAAGCTTAATTACATTAGGGTTGCTATGTAAGGCCCTGTTTAATTTGGAAGGTGAATACTATTAAGTGCTTGAAAAGGGTGCTTAAAGGTGAAATGGCTAGGGATCTTACTTTCCATGTGACTGCTTTCTTAACACCTTGCCCACCATTACTGAATATTATATTGCACAAGTAAATGGCATGCCACTTCTTAAGATAACGTGTGCTACTTCACTTCTTTCTTGCACTCTGCATCAAGGTTGATAATAACTTATTTACAGAGCTATTCCATCAGCTTACTATTAACTTTTTTTCTGCTGCCTCTCATTTGCCCTGAAACTTGTCTTAGATTTTTGCCCTGTCCCTTAAAAAAAAATCAGTTTTCTGGTAATCACAGAGAATTATAGTTATTTAGCAATGCTTGTCATGTTTCTTATTGATCAAAAAATGCACATTGATAGTAAACCTGTTTTTCTATTATCTTTTCAGGTTAACTAAAATAACATTAGAAAAAACTGTCTGTGATTTTGGTTCTTTGCCCTCCCCATTATTTTTGGCTATATTCAGAATTCTTGAGCAAAGAAGTGAGAGGTATGCATTACATAAATAGCAGCACTATATCACACTCAGAGTCATATTACACAAGGTTTTCTCCAGTGTAAGGCTGTCCCAATTGCAAGACTTAGTCTCAGTGTAAGTGACTTACTCCTGCATAGGGCATAGCTTTAAAACAGGCTTACAGCAGTGTCCAGATTCCAAAAGACTTGCTGTTGCAGTGTATACACTGGAATAAGTCACTTACACTGGGAAGAAGTCTTTTGTAATCTGATCCCTGCTGTAAGCCTGCTTTATAGATAGTCCTTATGCCACAGTAAATCACTTACATAGAGAGCAAAGAGACGGGTCTGAATGGATAGATGAAATGCCAGCAAGCAAAGAAGAGTAGTAGTGCTGACATTGAATTCATCCTCAAGTCTTGGTGAGTACCTTAACAAGGTAGACCCTGTTTTTACAAAATCTCACCAAGGCAACACCAATATATATAGACTGTATTTATATAGCATATATCATGGACAGAAGTAGGTTAAAAACTAAAAAAAGATAGCTGGGTGCACAAGACCCAGGATAAAAAAGTGCCCAATCCTGGTAGGCACACTGGTGCCAGGACTGGAAAAGATGACAGTGTAGAATCCTCAAAATACAGAAACAGTCTTGCAATGGGGCCAGGCCAGGCCCATGCCCCTCTGTTGTAGAAGGAAGTAGCAGTCCACAAAAATCACAAAAATTGATAGGCCAAAGAAGAGCTATAAAGACGATAAAGGGGATTACTGAAGATAAGAAAGAAATAATGTATTGCTACTATTGTGCAAAAGCCCCAAAATTCCAGACACAAGATATACAAAATGATTAAAAAAGAAATTAGAGGAAAGAAAAATACTTCCGCAAGAAAAACTGTCAGAAGCTTTAAATGAAAATGTGTGCTCATTAATACAACAGATTTGTGAAAAACAGTTTATAGATCAAGAAACCTTGACCTGTTTGGAAAAAGAAGCATCTGAGGAAGTGTGAAAATATAAACAACAAAACCAAGAGATATTTGAAAAGTATAAAAAAGAAATATGGACATGGGAAAGAAAGAGAGATTTAATATGGTGCAATATTTATGCAAAGGAGAAAGCCAAATTAATCAATGTGAAGAAGGCAGCCCCAAAGATATTTGAAGAGAAATATAGGCAAAGGCATCCAGATACGGAAAATTTCACAATAAAAAGAAATCACAAAGATGGAATGTAGAAAAGAAGATTAGTAAAGCAGAAGTTAAAAAAATAGAAGTTGAAGTTGAGTGGCTGTGAAGTGAAGGGTTTGGTGTAGAAGGCCTAGCACACGTTACTTCATAGCAGGATGGAGTGAGTCCCCAAAGTAGAGAGAAACAGCAGTGTCAGGAAACATCTGAAGAAGACATATGGACATGGGAAAGAAAAAGAGATTTAATATGGTGTAATATTTATGCAAAGGAGAAAGCAAAATTAACCAATACAAAAACAGCAGCACCAAAGATATTTGAAGAGAAATACATGAAAAGGAATCCAGGCATAGACAACTTTACAATACAAAAAATAAGAAGACAAAGAGGAAATGTAGAAAAGGAGATTAGCAATGGAGAAGTTAAAGAAATAGAAACTGAGTCATGGAGTACCTGCAAAGTGAAGGATTCAGTGTAGAAAATCTAATTCAGAAAGCAGCACAACAGGATAGAGTAAGGCATATCCAAATTAAGGGGAAATCAGTGAACAGGAAGCAATTGGTCAGGTGCCATATGAAGATAATTTGGAGCTTTCCACAGGAAACAAGTTTAATCATTCACTTGAAGCTAGACAGCAAGGGAAGGAACAAGAAACCGTGGAATCTGATGCAGTCAATGTTGAGGAGTGATAGGCCAGTGAGTTCCCATATGATAGAGCAAAGGATGGCATGGGATGAAGTTGAAGAGAATGCCACAGCAAGATGATATAGAACCTTCTATAGAATACCTGCAGGAATTGGAAAACAAGGGATGGGCCCTTAGTTTGGAAGAAAATGAGCTAAGAGAAGAGTTGCTTGATTTAATAGACATAGATAGATATATCAAGATCAGTGAAAGAAATAGACTGGAGAAGGTTAATAAAACCCAACAAGTCAGAAGTTTGATAAAACAAATGAACACTAGGACTAATTAGGACTGTTCATAGAGACCCGTGCAATATAACAGAAGTAAACAGGATATGTTTCTGTGCAGCTACATTAATAACTGATAAAGTTGTACCACAAGAACACTGGGTAGTGAGGAAAAGATACCATAATGGAAATATCAAATAGAGAAAACTATATAGCAGTTAAGACAAGAAGTGTCACTGTTAGAAGATTATAGAAGAGGGAATAGAACAACAAAAATATTAAGAAAAATAGATGTGATAAAAGCAATGTGCAGTATTAGAACAGACCAGGATCTATCATGCACTATTGCAAATAACAAACTAAAAATTTCAGCACAGGCAGAAAAACTTAGAAGATACAAAAGTAAATATAAAGGAAAAGTACAAAATAAGCAATTTACTGATGATCCCAAAAAGTCTTATAGAGAATTGGGAAATAAGGTAAAAGGAATTGAAAGACTGCCAAAAAAAGAAGAAATAGATACACTTTGGAGAAGTATCTATGAAAATCCTGTGGAACATAACAAAGATGCTAAATGGATAGAAGTTAAAGAAAAAAAGAATAAGAGGTTCAAAGATACAGGATATGAAATGGGATGAAGTAACAGCCAGAGAGATTGAAACAAAATTAAGAAAAGCCTCCAACTGGAAAACTCGAGGCCCAGATGCAGTACCTAATATTTGGCTGAAAGCATTAACATCTTTGCATGAAGGTTTAGCCATGAGTAAGAACTATTTATATGCAGAACACAAACAGACACCAACCTGGTTAACAACAGGAAAAACAATGCTCCTACTTAAGATTGAACCTGCAAGCTACCCTAAAAATTGTAGATCAATAACTTGCCTTCCGATGACATATAAACTATACATGGGAAATTATGCTGACAGAGTTTATAGTCATTTAGAAGAAAACTCAATTATGGCAGTAGAACAAAAGGGCAATAAAAGAAAGTCATGTGGAACAAAGGATCATTAGTTGTTAAATAAAGTCATAGTGGAGAATTGTAAAAAAAGGGAAGAATCTAAGTATGGCATGGATTGACTACAAAAAAAGCATTTGATAGTATTAGTTGTTAAATAAAGTCATAGTGGAGAATTGTAAAAAAAGGGAAGAATCTAAGTATGGCATGGATTGACTACAAAAAAAGCATTTGATAGTATCCCACATTCATGGATAAAAGAGTGCTTACAAATGTATAAGATAAACCCTACAGTGATTAACTACATTACAGTGATCATGAAACAGTGGCAGACAACTTTGCAATTAAGCCATGATAATGGACAGATTATTATTCCAGGGATAAAAATTCAATGAAGGATATTCCAGGGTGACTCTCTGTCACTGCTACTATTCTGCCTTGCTTTAAACCCATTAAGCTGTCTACTTAACAGCTTAGGCCATGGCTATAATTTGGCTCCTAGAAAACAACGAAGTGTAAAGACTTCTCATCTTCTCTTTGTCAATGATTTAAAACTGTATAGCTCATCAAATGAGGAACTGAAAGTACAACTGCAAGTTGCCCAAACCTTTTCAGATGATATAAGAATGCCATTTGGTCTTGATAACTGTGCACAAGTACCCTTTAAAGAAGGAAAACTGCAACATCAGAAAAACATCAGTTTGGGACAAGAATGTAATATCAAAGAACTTGAGCAAGAGGGAGTTTATAAATACTTGGGAATTGATGATGGATCAACAATAAAACACGAACAAATGCAAATAAAACTTAGTAAGGAATATTTCAGAAGACTTAAATTAATCCTGAAAACAGCACTGACATCTGTGAACAAAATTCAAGCTATAAATCAATTTGCTCTTCCTGTCTTAACTTACAGTTGTGGAGTGATTGACTGGCCCCAAAACATGTTGAATAGATTAGATAGGAAAACAAGAAGGATGCTTTACGCTCATCACATGAATTATAAAAGTCAGTGCATACCAAGATTATATATTCCCCATTCTGAAGGAGGGATGGGCCTCCTTGAAATTGATTATATGAACAGATCTGCAATCATGGGACTCCACACATATCTGCTGACCTCACAAGACCCAAATGTAGTGAAAGTTTTCAAACATGAGGAGAATAAATCTAAGATGACTTCTCTGCTTAATTTAGCAGAAGCATATTGACGTCAAGCAGTATTGGATCTCAAACCAGAAGTGGATAAAAATCAGGCAGCAACTGAATGTGCCCCAAAACAAAAGAAAGTATATAAGGTGAAGGACCGATGAGAGGGCAAGAAATATGGAAAAAGCATAAATATAGTTGCAAGTATAGAAAACTTCTGGAAAAACCTCATGCTGATCAGAAATGAATGCAGGAATGGTTAAGGAGAGGCAAATTCAAACCAAGAGATGAAAGGTTAATATTGGCAGCCCAAGATAGTGGGCTATGTACATGTTGGTTTACAAAGTCCATTGAACATGTGGGAGAAATAGACAAATGTAGGTTTTGTAAAACCAAATTGAAAACAGTTGCACACCTTGTTGCAGCTTGCAACATACTAATGGCAAAAGGACTGTATACTGAAAGGCATAATAATATGGCAAGATTGTTGCACTGGGGATCGTGTACACATTATGGTATTGAAGTGGCTGAAAAACACTGGAAACATGAGCCACAAAGCATAATAGAAAATGATGAAGCTTATATTACATGGGAGCAACCATTACCAACTGTTCAAATGATAGATGCTAGAAATCTGGATATAGTGGTTCAAGAAAAGGAGACAAGATTAGCACTGATCACTGAAATTGCCACACCCAGTGACTACAATATCTTGTGTACAGAGAGACTCAAAGTCATAAAATATCAGGATCTACAGGAAGAAATGAGAGCAATGTGGAAGAAAGATACCCAGACAGTTCCAATAATAGTAGGAGCAATGGGTCTTATAAAAAAGAATCTACAATCGTATATAGATGTGTTACCAATCCATGTAACTCCATACGAATTGCAGAAGGAGTCATTACTGGGCACATTGACTGACATCAAAGGCTAAAACAATACTAATTTCATCAACTTTAATCGTACTTTGACTTAAGAATAGGGTCCATTCCCATCATGGTATTAGAAACCCAAAAGACTTGGAGAAATTAAAAAGAGCAAATCTTTTGGAATCAGTTCTTCATTGTTTTAGCATACATACCTCTGCTTTGTAATTTGTGTCTCTCCTTTTTTCTTTCAGCAGTGCTGAATGTTTTAATACATGAGAATTTGGTTTTCTTTTCTTGCTTTGCTGTTATGTACAACATTTTTAATTTTTAATATTTCATGTTCATAATCTCCCTGTTTAATATGTTTTTTGGGGATAGACTTGGTTGCTAGTCCTACCTGTTTTGTTTAATGCTATTTGCCTACATGAAAGACTGAGTTGTCTAGTTTTGAATAGCTTAGGCATTCTAATCTAACACTTATTGAATAGTTAGTGAATCCAAAATCATGTAGTCAGTAGTTGATTTCTTAACATTAACGTAATTTCATGTGGTCCACGATCTGTAAGGAACAGTGTTGGGATATGTCACACAACCCAGGTAATCTCTCATTTATCTCTTGGATATAAAGCAAAGTAGGTTGCTGACCCTCTTTAAGCCTAACCTGGATAAATGGATGGGCAATCATAAATACAGCTGTGAGGGGTATGTCTCCTCAAGCCCTCAATGAAATGTGTCAAAACCAAATATAAATTACTCATGTCAACAACTAAAAGCTTTTGGGTCCATTCAAACCCAGTACACCTCCATTTCCCCCACTTTAGCAGCCCTGCAGATATCAGTCATCTTAGAAGTGCCTTCCATCAGTCCTCACCCTCATAAGCTCCATGGCATGTGCAATAACTGCATAACAAGATAGTACAAATAACTACTTAGGTAGGAATTGTAATCTCAATCCTAGAAAATGTATAAGTGTGTGTGTGTGTGTGTGTGTGTGTGTGTGTGTGTGTGTGTGTGTGTGTGTGTGTGTGTGTGTGTGTGTGTTTTCACAACTAAAAGCTTTTGGGTCCATTCAAATCCATTACACCTCCCCTTTCCCCACTTTAGCAGTCCTGCAGATATCAGTCATCTTAGAAGTGCCTTCCATCAGACTTCAGCCCCATAAGCTCTGTAGTGCATGTGATAACTGCATAACATGATAGTATAAATAACTAGTTAGGTAGGAGTTCTAATTTCAGTCCTGGCACATATAGAAGTGTGTGTGTGTGTGTGTGTGTGTGTGTGTGTGTGTGTGTGTGTGTGTGTGTGTGTGTGTGTGTGTGTGTGTGTGTGTGTGTGTGTGTGTGTGTGTGTGTGTGTGTGTGTGTGTGTGTGCAAGACTGAGGGAATTGTGTGCTTGTTTATAGGTGAAACAGTTTTATGTCATTCCCTTTATAGGCTCACAGGTATGTAGTAGGTGATGGCCCAGGAGCCTTAACAAGCCTACCACATAGAAGGGCCCTCCCATTGTTCCACCCAATGTTACGTCCCAGTGCCTGTATCAGGTATAGCCACTGCAGTGATTCTTGGATTTAACTGTCTATTACCCATCCACTCATCAAGTTTCTCTGCAACCGGGTCAGCTAGGTGCACTGCATGACATGTATGGGAAGTGCATTCCAGGGCAAGTGCAGCCTCTTGGTGGGGGACTTGTCTCACTAGTATATTGTCGTGATTGTGGTACTGATGTAAAGGTCTCTACAGTGTGAGGTATGGATGGATTTATATGTAGCATTCCTAAAACAGCTGGTTCAGACATGGCTTTGTAAGTCAAACACAGACAGCTGCTAATTAGGTGATATGATACAGAGAATAGCTTGGGATTGCTTTGCCTGTCTGTGTAGGATGTGTGTCTAATGCTTAGGAACCACTTTGTGAGGTGCTTCTGTGGCTTCCCCAGCTGTAGCAGGTGTCTAGTGAGGTACATTGCAAATGGGCCATAATACTTGAGGAGTAGTCTAATGAGGGAATAGTAGAGAGAGATCATTACCTCTGTCTTCCTTGATGCAAAACCCTTGGTAATGCAATGTGCCATATAGAAGGACTTCCTGACCACAGTGACAATGTGGTGGTTGAAGGAGAAGTTGCTGCCAAACTGTGTCCCCAGATCTATTATAATGCATAAAATGTTCATTGGGCTCCCATCGGTGTGGTACTTACTGGGGACTGAGTGTTTTACCAAGGGAGATGGTGATGCATATTGTGGTGTAAAGCTTCTGGGCATGGTTTGTACACCAGTCAGTGGTCTCAGTGAGGCCTTTCTGTGGGATGTGTGCATCACTTGTGGAGTCAATGATAGCTCCCAGTTTGCAGTCCTCTGTGAACTTGGTCAGCCAGAGTTCCTCTGTGTTGGGCTGGAGTCCTGAGAAGTAGATGCTGGACAGAACACTACCCAGTACTGATCCCTGTGAGACTCCACTTGTGACTGCTTGCCAGTCTGACATGGAGTTTGCCACTGTCATACATGTGTGTTCTGTGAACCAATTTTCAAAACAAACAATGATATATGGGTTGATGCCTTGTTTGTGGGGTTTATCAATAATCACTTACTGAGGGATGGTAACACAAGCTGTGGACAGATTGATGTAGGTATGCAGTGCCTTACTGTCATACACAGCCCTGGTGACTCAGTCAAAGATGTAAACCAGGTTGAGCATGCATGATCTTCCATTCACAAAGCCAAACCGTGTGGGTCCAGAGTTAAGAGAGCACCTATATATTGATCAATCTGGTCGGTCCCTGATGATGTGATCCATACCCCTATATAGTGGACCTGTCAGGCTAAGGGGCCAATAATCCCCAGGGTCTGTAGATGCTGCTCCTGTATGGAGAGGGATGACTGTAGCAGTGTGACATGTTTAAGGACAAAGCCTGAGGTGAAGCTGTGACTGACCAGTTCACACAGATTTGGTCAATGGTCACTTTGCATGTCATGTAGAACACAGCCATGGATATGTTGGTGTCCCATGGAAACTGCATTCTTGCCTGTGGACAATGCAGGTCTAACCTGGCCTGCAGTACTGCTTGGTGCCTACCATTCATCTTCCATTGTGATTGTACACTTGAGGGGGGAGAGAGGGGTAAAGCTGGCACTGAATGTGTTGTCAAGACTGTGGTCAATATCTGATGTCTCAGAATAGGTATTAGCATTGTGCAGTAACTCACAGCACTTGTGTTTAATCCTGTGGAGGTTGTTGATGCAACTATCAAAGGCTTTTGTGATTGTTGTTAGTGTCTGCTGCATGTCTGCCTTCATAAATGCCTGTAGTGGATTCCATATGGGATCCCAAGTTGTGTTTGAGGCTAATGAAGGAGTTCAACAGTCATTGGGACACCACCTTTCCCTGCAACAGTGTCATCCTTCTGTTGTACATTTTAGTAATGACAGGGTGCCATCCCATTGTCTCCCAGTGTTTGGAGGACAGTGTCTTGGTTCTGTTGGCTATGGCTAGTACCATGCATTCATGTAACTGTTTGTACAGTGCATATCTGTATGATTTGACAGTCATGCAGCTATTTCCCATTGTCATGGGTGCAGTGAAGTCATCCACTCCTGTTTTTATGGCTGCACAGTCAGCTTTGGAGAGGTTTTGCAAGGTGGCTACCTTTGTGGGGGGTGGGGCTGACATGTTGAATTCCATGTTGATTACAGCCAGTGTGAATCTCACCAGGTAGGGATTGACAACTGTGGATGAGCAACAGTCCCATATTTAAGTAGTCAACACAGGTCAAGGTTTTTGCATTCTCTATTGGGGGTCAGTATGAGCTGGTCCAGGGGATTGGAAATGAATCCCAGGAAGTGTTGGGCCACTGTACTGGCACATGGCTACTTTCTCCAGGTGATGGAGGGGTAGTTTCAGTCTCATATTATGTCAGGGTTGCATTGGACCTTCATAGATGGGAGGGTGTTAAGGAATGTGCATTGACAGTCTAGGGACATAGATGTGGACTCATAGCAGGCTATGGTCTGGATTGCACTGGATTGCACAAGGAGGTTGTACCGGACGTATCTCCAATGCATTATGCTGGGATACTAGTCTGGAGGTGTTCCTATCCATAATGAATATGGAGACACCACCACCTGTGGAGGTGCAGTGTGGTCCATGTTTGGGGGCTGACAGCTGTGGAATGCATTATAGCCTGATACTGCACGGCTGCTCTCTACTGCTGTGAACCACCTCTCCCTTACAGCAGAAATTTTAATGTCCTCCACTCTGATGAGTGCTTTGAATGATTGCATCCTGACAGATATCTAGTATTGAGCAGCATGATCCTCAGATTGCATACATGTCTAGCTGTTATGGTGGTAATTACATTAGGAACACTGCCTAATAAGGCATTATAGGGGTGGCAAGACACTAAGCCAGTACCTGGAAATCCAGTGCTGACAGATGTAGGACACCTGTGGCAAGACATTGAATTCTGTCAACCGTGTCATCCCAAGCTGAGAGATACTGGATCCCCTGAGAATGACACAAAACATGTAAGCCAATATTTCATTCAATTATCTGTTGATAGTACTGCAGCATCATTTTGGGTGATGGTGGTATACTGCTCAGGGCTACTGTCACACCTGCCTGGACCACACAATCAGAGAGTTCAACCATGTCCCTTGTCATGTAGTCCAGGGAGGTGTGTCCCAGGTCATTCACACCAACATGGATACAGACTGATACTCATAGTTGTTGTGGAGTGCCATGACTGGCATGTGATAGATGTTTGGCTGTTACCTGCTCCATATTCAACTTAGTGAGTGGGATATGTGTGTGCCTCAGTACTGAGTTACCCATGATCACTGTATTGTGCAAGGTGGTTCGCCTTAGGAGCTTAGGTTGAGAGGCACACTGTGTAGTTTAAATATGTGTCCCTTGGCATGTGCCATGTTGTGGTGTCTGAGTGGGTGTCTGTCTTGCTGGTCTGTGCTGTTTGGGTAAATGCCCATTGAATGCCTCTGTGAAGGTGTGTGTGTGGCTTTTCACTGTATGTCATGACTGTCAAAGTGGGTGTCATGGTGAGCTATGTGTTCCACATGGTGTGGTGCAGGTGTTGATCTTATCCTCTAGACCTGCTAGTCCAGTCTTTGCTGGAGGGTGCATATGTCCACATTGGGTGATATACGTGTAACTCTCACAGGTCTAAATGTTTGGAGTTTAGAGGGGACGGTTGTCTGTGTACATAAGGCAGTTGCAGCAGTGCCTCAGAATGGACACATGCATGAGGTTAATGGGTGAAAGCACAGAAAAATGCCCTTCAATCACTCCAGGAGGAGTGGACATAACTAGTAAGTACTGGGGCTACGTCTGTGATGAACGAATACTGCTGATGGCTCCCAGGTGTGCCACACTTATTGATGCAATAACCTGGTGAAGTGCCAAGCCATAATGCTATTTGAAGTATAAGACAGAAAGAACTAGCATGATGTAAGAGTGAAACTGAAGACAGACTTTCTGCCGCCTGTAATACTTTACTTTAGCTGTGTAGTTATCTGCAGCTTTGGCCATGTGAAAGCACAGTAAGTTCTGTAGTGCATGCAGTAACTGAGTAACACTGTAGTAGATATAACTAGATAGGCAGGATTTCTAATCCCAATACTGGCAAGTGAATGTTTGTGTTTTTGTGTATGCATATGTGTGTGTGTGTGTGTGTGTGTGTGTGTGTGTGTGTGTGTGTGTGTGTGTGTGTGTGTGTGTGTGTGTGTGTGTGTGTGAATCATGTACTGTCCAGATTATACCATTTTTGACTAGTCTACTACCCTTCACACTTCCCCTGGCCCCAATCTAGTAGTCTTGTTGATGTCACTGACCTTAGAAGTACCTTTGGACTAAACGAAAATGTATAATCTCTGTGGCGCATCTGATAACTGTGTACCACTATAGTAGAAATAACAAGATAGGCAGGAGTTCTAATCTCATTACTGGCTACTGTGTGTAAGCTTGTTTGAAAATCATATAGGGTGTGGATTATACCATTTTTGACTTGTGTACTACCCTTCACACTTCCCCTCATCCACCTTAGAAGTACCTTTGGACTATGTCAAAATGTATAAGCTGTATGGCATGTCTGATAACTGCATAATACTATAGTAGAAATAACTAGATAGGCAGAAGTTCTACTGGCAAGAGTGTGTGTTTGTGTGAGAATCATGTAGTGTGTGGGTTACACCATTTGTGACCTGTGTACTACCCTTTACACTTCCCTTCACTCCAACTTAGTAGTCCTGTTGATGTCATCCACCTTAGAAGTACCTTTGGAAGAGGTGAAAATATATAAGCTCTGTGGCATATCTGATAACTGCATAGCACTATCATAGAAATAACTAGAGAGGCAGGAGTTCTAATCTCCCTACTAGCAACTGTTTGTGTGAGAATCATGTAGTGTGTAGTTTGCACCATGTTTGACCTGTGTACTACCCTTTACACTTCCACTCACTCCAATTTAGTAGTCCTGTTTATTACATCCACCTTAGAAGTACATTTGGAGAAGGTGTAAATGTATAAACTCTGTGGGGTGTCTAACTGTATAGCACTATAGTAGAATAACTAGATAGGCAGGAGTTCTAATCTTCCTACAGGCAGCTGTTTGGATGTGTTTGTGTGAAAGTCATGTAGTTTGCAGGTTACACCATTTTTGACCTGTTTACTACCCTCTACACTTCCCCTCACTCCAATTTAGTAGTCCTGTTGAAGTCATCCACCTTAGAAGTACCTTTGGAGTAGGTGAAAAATGTATAAGCTATGTGGAGCATCTAATAACTGTGTAGCACTATAGTAGAAATAACTAGATAGGCAGGAGTTTTAATCTCCCTACTGACAACTGCTTGGATGTGTTTGTGTGAGAATCATGTAGTGTGTGGGTTACACCATTTTTGACCTATGTACTACCCTTTACACTTCCCCTCACTCCAATTTAGTAGTCCTCTTGATGCCATCCACCTTAGAAGTACCTTTGGATTAGGTGGAAATGAATAAGCTCGGTGGCACATCTGATAACTGTGTAGCACTATAGGAGAAATAACTAGATAGGCAGGAGTTCTAATCCCAATATTAGCAACTGGTGTGCGAGAGGATCATATCTTGTGTGGCTTATACCATTTTGATGTGTGTACTATATAAGGCTGGTGACCGCCTATCACTGCCATTACTTTATATAGTGTGGCAACAGCATCTGCCTCACATGTAGCAAGTTAAACCATTGTACAGTCCTCTGTACAGATGGAATATCCAGATGTTTGCAACCTATACGTGGTCGGAAGTTGTCTGTGTGCTTTAACAATGCCCATGTATGTGATATTGTAGCCAAATAGGCCACAGTGAGTGTACTGACACATATGGCAGCATGAGGTAGCATACCTGACTGAAACATCATGCTGATATGGCATCTGGTACCCTCACAGGTGGCCAGCCTTGTATGTGCAATAAATGAGTCCAGATGCTTGGTTCTACAAGTGAACTGTTCATGTAATGGGTCACATTAAAGGCTGGAAGAGGTGTAGACTGACATATTGTGGTCCTAATTTGCATGTAATAGTAGCACCTTGCATCTTAACAGGGGTGTGTAGACAATTTATATACGCTGTATACCATTAACGTGTCACACATGTCCGTACCTTAGGCTATTTGTCCAGCCCATTTTGCTGGCCCCTGACCAGACATCTTGGCACTGACAGGTTCTGAGATATGCTACAGGAATGTTGAATTCACATTGGCTTGACCCCAGTGGTGACCACTGTGATGCAAAGCAGTTAACTTCACCACAAGTGAACATGCACATAAAGCAATATAGCTATTACTGATAGTTGTGTGCATAGTAAATTGCATGTCCTTCACATGCCTGGGGAATTGCCAGGCAACAACAGAACAATGTCATACTCATCAGCTTCAGGCTGCTGTCCCATTTACAGACCAGGGGATCCTAGGTAGTTGTGAGAAGGAGGTATTGTCAGCAGACTCACATGTGGCCTTGGTACAGGATGGATGCAGCATGTCTGCACATTTACAGTAGTAACCCCAATAATACACAATGTTCTGTCATCACCAAAGATGTGCAACTCTGTGCATTAGAAAACCCCATCCACAACTGCAGTTGGGCCTGATACATGGATGTAGGTACAACACAGATACATGCATGTCTAATACATTAGTGTACTAATCCCCACTGGGCCCTTACCTGCATGCTCCCTGTCCATTGTGTGGGTGCCACCCATCTCTAGCATGTTGGCCTCGGTATCCTCATGTTGTACTGGGGTATGTGAGGTATATAAGAGGATGGGTTCAGGTGGCTTATAAGAGGATGGGTTCAGGTGGCATTATACATCATCAACTTACGATGACTGGTGACAAACTTTGGGGCACTTATCAATGCGGCCATTGTTCATGTCCATTTATATTCACATCTAAACAATTTTCCAGTAAAAATACTGACAGGATTTTTAACATGAATTTTTGGCAACTGTAATAGTGATTGGGTGGTATATCTTGCGACTTGCACATGTGGTTCATTTTATGTGGGTCAGACATCACGGGCATTGAGATTACGCATTTCGGAACATCGTAGTGACATTCGAACCAAAAGAGAAACCAACGCTCTGTTCAGGCACTACACACAACATCATACTGCTAGATTTCAATTTTGTATTGTAGATAGAATTTTGGGTGACAGATCCAACAAACAGGGATGGCATTCCATTTTCAACCAAAAAGAGAAATACTGGATTATCAAGCTAGGGGCACTATTTTCTCCTGGTTTAAATGATCATTTATAACCAATTAATATATGCAATATTGAATGTATTATCATACTTATGTTTTATTACCATATTTGCTATTTGGATTATCTATTTTTTACTTGTTATTTTTTATTTTCTAGTTTGTATTTTTCCTTCCAGTTTTTCTTTCAGGCAGTATTATGGGCATGCCTAAAATCCTTTGGAAGCACCTCATTGGTCTATGGACCTTATTTAAACCTGCATTTGTTCATCATTTCCTGTTTGTACTTTTCTTGTTCCACTGAGGAAAGCCATGTTAGGCTGAAACCGGTCTGAATTATTGAATTGTTCAATATGTATTAAAACACTTAAGTTTTACCTTAGTGTTGCTGTAGTTTTGTTGCTGATATATACTGAGTTTTGTGCTGGCATTTTTTCAGTTACTGGGGTATGTGCCCCAAGGTTGGCAGGGGGCTAATATGCTACACAATTTGGTTGTGTCATGGATGACAAAGAGAAATGTGAAGTCATTTGTACGATGTGGTGATGACTGTACCCAAGGGTGACAGAGCGGTCATTGCAGCAGATGTCAATGGGCATGACGGTGAAGGGAACAGAGGGTCTGTAAAAGTGATGGGTATACATGGTATTAAAAGGAATGCAGACAGTGAGATGGTAGTGGGGTTTGCAATACAGATGGACATAGCCGTGGTGAATATGTACTATAAAACGAGGGAGGAGCATAGGGTGAATTACAAGACTGTAGCAAGATGCACACAGGTGGAATATATCCAATGTAGGAGTGCCAGTTTGAATGAGATTGGGGACTGTAAGGTGGTGAATGGGAAAGTGTATTTAGGCAGCATAGAATGTTGGTCTGCAGGATGATGTTAATGATCAAGAAGAAGGGGAGTGTGAGTTCAGCAGCAAGGATCACATGATGCGAATTAGAAAAGGGTGATCATGAGGTGGAGTTCAAGGAAGGATTATGACAGACATTGGGTGGCATTGTCAATTTACCACATATCTGGTGAAGTACAGCAGAGCTACTAAGGGAGATGGCTAGAAAGGTGATTGTTGTGACATGTGGATGGAGGAAGTAGTACAAGGAGACCTGGTGGTTGACTGAGGAAGTACAAGACAGTATACAGAGAATGAGGATAGAGAAGAAAGAGTGGGACTGTCAGAGAGATGAGGAAAGTAGACAGCAGTGGGAGGAGTTGAGGTGCATGGCAAAGAGAGATGTGTCAAAAGCTAAGGATGAGGCATATGAATCTAACTAGGTGTGGGTCTATGTCACCCCACACCCTTCAAGCCCCCCACACCACCACAAATATTTATACCAACTCCAGGACTGCACTACAGTGGAGAACAGGACATATACCCTGCCACTACGATTTTCAGTAAAATAAACTTTGGCAGACTGATTATTAAGTGATTTGAGGTTTTGGCAATTCGGTCTTGGTGGAATTACATTTGCAAAAATGAGTTCTCTGCAAAGTGAAGTACATCCATGTGAACAGTACTCTGTGTGTTGCATCAGCACAAAAGCCTCTGTGTGTGTGTTATTCACAAACATTTGGTGTGCGCCACCCAGTACACTTACCATTGTCTACTGTACAAGAGCCACTTACATTAGCCATCATGCACTTACCTGTATACACCCCTCACACCTATCAGCCATGTGGCACATGCAATAACTGTTATACAGACCTGTTACTTGTGTTCAGCTGTACCCTGGACATGACACAGTCAATGTGTTACCACACTGCCACACCCCTTGTAGAAAAGGACAGCAGGCCAACATCCTCCTGACACACAGACACCTAGAACAAGAACAGAATACATTATGGAGACCACATTCGGTTAGTGTTAATAACAGCAATAATGCGTCATGACTGGACAGCTACACACCCTAACATGTAAGCATTAAACATGCCAGCTAATGTTCTAATCAGCATTACATTGCTAAACTGTAGTACATTCACCCTGTGCATCAGAACCATACTAGCATGTCCTTGCATTGATGGTATGGATGACAGGGATGTGACACAGGTATCATCATATGCACAGGGTGTGGTGTGGGTTTGCTAGAGACCTAGGCTGAGCCATTTGGTTGAAATCATGTGTGTGTGTTAGTGGGTTGTTTATTAAATGGCCTGTGCAGAGGTGGCATGTGCATGTATGGATGTGCCGTAGCACTGATGGTAATGTGTGTGTGTGTGTGTGTGTGTGTGTGTGTGTGTGTGTGTGTGTGTGTGTGTGTGTGTGTGTGTGGATGGATGCACACAGTTCTGCCATGTGCCTGCCCAATACAGGGGTATGCTGGACAGCTGCAAACCGTACATGGCAAGGTGTACAGTTCACTGTGTCTGGCCATGGACACGGGAACTGTGCCTGCCAGCGGTTGGTTGCACAGGCACCACTAGGCAGAAGGCCAGATATGATACCCTCCCCTGATGATGACAATTGTCGGCTGGATCCACGTCCCTGTTGGGACCAGCCAGGACTATGTGTCCATGGCCTGCTGCATCATGGTGTGGACAGCACCCCTCCCTGCAGAAGAGCTGCTGGTACTGCCACTACGAGAGCAGGAGTGAGATGTTGCATGGCCACGTAGACCTTCAGCTGTTTGTGGTACTGTCCCACATCCACATGTCTGATGCCCTACTCCCACCACATGCTCTAGCACAGACGTCCCATGGTTGAGGATTACCATCTATCTATAACCTCTGCATAATAATGGTGGGCATCTGCAAGATCACGGATGTTGTCACATACAGCAGGTAGAGTAGCCCTCTGGAACCTCAGACCATCTCTGGTGTAATGTTCAATACGTGCCTGTGCCTCCATGATGGTCTGAAACATGTGTCTGTTGACACCTGCTGTGGCACTTGTGGCAGGAGCATGATGGGCAGCAGTCCTCCTATGAGCAACCCTGTCCATCTGCCTGCGTGGGACCTCACCTGTTATCTGGCTATGGCTGTTGTCTTCAGACACACTTGCCATAGTCACCACACTTTCCCATCCCATGCCACCACCCGACAACTGTCCCTCATCTATGGCCACTGGTGATGGGGTATGTGTGCTCATTGTGACTGTGTGCAGGGATAGGGTGGAAAAAAGTGGGATGCTACCCAATGGCACAGGTTCAGCCCCTGACAACCCTGCCTGTGCCTCACTAGGCCTATCACCATTGTCAGAGTCTGCTGAGACACTGACATCACTTTCATCGCTGGACAGACCCCGACCCACATCTCCACCTGTGATGGGAAGACAATATAGTAAATTAATACCTGTACATTATGATTTACTTCCACGCACACACACTTACAGGTGAGGTGACACAAAGAGAACACACAGACCTCACATTACGCAACAGTTGACATGCAAGACACTCAACATTATGCATTGCAGCCATTCATAATCTCTGTTGCTAACAATATACATCTCTGGGATGCATGAGTCATGTTAGTAGGTGATGTCCCTTCCCCTGGAACACACCACACCTATGTACACATTAATGCTGTGCCCCTGTATAGCACACTGACATCTACTGTAGACCATACCTCACAACTGTATAAATCATTGCTGAATGCGTAGATGTCTGGCAGTTATACTTCCTCACAACCCCTATGTGTTTGTCTGACACATAACTGGGATGATATGAGGACTGATGTCACTAATTAATGACTGACATTTGATTTGCAGATCTCATCATCAGCAGTGCATGTATGTGCAATAAAATCCAGTTACAGCAATGACCTTCAAAGCATAATGTGGATATGAGGAGAGTACACACACCTGTTGACATGCCAGCTTCTTCTACAATATGAAATGGGGCCACAGTACTGCATTTGAAAACATTACACACACCTGATATGTGATATATGACCTGTGCAATCCAATCAAGAATCAAACAAATGTGTTAGTCATGAGGATACTGAATGAGATGTGTACTATATGGGGGTTGCATAAGTGTGAACACCCTCTAACCAATGGTTTGTTGAAGCACCTGTTAAGTGAACTACAGCAGTCACTATTCCTGGTAAGGGGTATATTAGCATGGCAAATCTTGACTTGCCATTATTTGATCTGTCTTCCCTACAAAGGTCCCCCAACTCTGCCAGATTGCAAGGCTAGCTTTTGTGCACAGTCCTTGGAGGTCACACAAGGTCTTTACTATTGCTGTTGAGTCTGGTTTATGTCTGGGCCAATTCATAACCTTGAATGTGTTCAGATTCAGCCATTCTTAGCTAGCTTTGGATGTATGCTTCAGTTCACTGTTGTGTTTGAAGCTGAAACCCCACCCTATCCTCAGCCTTAATGCAGATGCTTGACAACTGTGGGCTACACAGGCATGTTATTTTGCAGTGTTCAAAATCCCCTCCACCATGTCTACAGGCCTAGTTCCAGATAACGAACAGCAACCCTAAGGATGTACACTGGCACCAGCAAGCTTCAAGTTGGAGATGCTGGCCCTAAGGTGAAGTGAGGTGTTGCTTGTGCACCATACATATCTCTATGAATAGTGTCTGCAGGTTTGAACCCTGGTGTCATGACACCATTATACATTGCAACACATGCCTTTTGGAGACTTGCTGTTATGCTTTTACTACCCGTAGACAGCCCTGGATGGTGTTTCTTGTGGGAAAAGTCTTCTGTCTACTTACCCTACCCCATAGGCCACACTGCGGAATTCAGGCTATTGTTGCCACCAGTACTACACAGGCAGTACTTGCTAGACATTCCTGCAACTCCCTAAGTGTTGCTGCATGTCTCCTGGCAGCCTCCTTGACCAGTTTTCTACATGTCTTGACATCTGTTTTGGATGGCCATCTGGTTCTTTTCAACATCACTGTTGGTCCATATTTAACACAATTCTGGATCACTGTCTGCACTGTTTTCCATGGTATATGCAATGGTGAGGTAATGTTTTTTCCCCTACTTCTGACTGCTACATTTCAGATTTGGGATCCCTTTGATGCTTTGTAAGATGTGTCCAAGCCATGGCTGCTTCTGTTGCAGGCAACAGAGGAAATGTCATGAACATACTTCTTTGACAGCAGACCATTACTTCGTGTGGTATTGTGGCCCTGTACTTGATGGCAGGTGTTTACTCAAGTAGAGTGAATGCTGTCAGTACATCACAAGCTGCCTCCACAGTATATTATTTTGAGTGTGTGCACACATATGCATCCAGTGTTTTGCAAGATGTGTATACCCCATAGTTGTTGCACTAAGATATAATGCTATTTTACATGTTAATTGTTAATGTTAGGATCACCTTACAGGTTGTTAAAGGTGTGGAATGTATTATTGTGGTCTGTCATTGTATATATCAGAAACAGTTGCCATCTTAATAGGTGTGTGCACACTATTGCATCCACTGTATAAGGGTAATGTTTCATACCTGTCCTTACTGTAACCCATTTGTCCCACCATTTTGTTTGTCTCTGTCCACACATCTTGCACTAACAGCTTGTGAGATATACTGGAGGAATCTTACATACCCCTCAGATATGACACCGTGATGACCACTGTAATGCAGTGCAGTTAACACCAACAAAAATGAACATGTACATCATGCATTATGGGTAGGTGTAATAAATGTGTGCATGGCAAATGGCATGTGCTTAACATGGCCGGTGTATTGGCAAACCTCAACAAAACAATTTCATATGCACCAGCTACAGGCTGCTGCCCCAGTTGTATAGCAGAGGGACCTAAATAGCTGTGGGAGAGAGGTAATGTCAGTAGCCACTGATGCGGCCTTGGTACAGGGTGGAAGCAGCATTTCAGCACATTAATGGTACAACCCCCAATACTAGAAAAGCTGCTGGCCATCACCATAGATGTACAAGTCTGTGCATTACTAAACACCAGCAAGACCTAGTATCTCACCTGACATATGCATGTTGATAGTATACAAATAAAAATGGATAAGCAACAGTGTTCTAGTAATGTGCGCTGGGCCTTACCTGCATGCTCCTCATCCAGTGTGTGGGTGCAACCCACCTCCACAATGCTTTCCTCAGCTTCATGGCTTGTGTGTTGGGTGGGTGCCCCAAGGGTGGTGAGGAGCTCCTCGGTGGGTGTCAGGGGGACTGGATAGCTGGGCCTCCACCTGTGGCTAGTCAGACCCACTCTACAGCAGAAATCCATTGATGGGCATGGCATTTGAGGTTGGTGGCCCAATGCTGCACATGCTTATAAGTTCTGCTGTGCAGGGTGGCATCATTTACCCTGTGGACTAGATCGTTCCACAGGGCAGTCCTCTCCCACACATTGTGTGTTCTCCATCAAAATAACAGGACTTAATGTTTGATCACATATTGGGTGATGATGTCAGTTTCCCCAACAGAGAATGCTGGTAAACGAGCCCTCTGCATGTTACCTTGAAGACATAAGCAGAAAAAAAGGTCACGGGACCTCATACAGTTGTCAAATTGAACATCAACAATGGATATTACTTGCAAATAATAAAACTACACCATAACCCTCCAATCTATCATGGCTATAGCAGCTTGCATTACACTCCTGGCCCTGAGCTATCTTATTGCCCCAGTGTTGGACACTTAGTTGCATAGTCCTCTATTCTCCATTAATTTCTGTGTAGAGGAATGACACTGGCCATCTTCCATGTGGGTGGTGTGTGGATAGTGGCAGGTCTGTGTTTGACTGTGGTGTGTGATGGAGCTGTGATCACACGCCCAAGTTCATGTAGGAGGCAGACCGTGATGTTGTTATGCCCTATGGAGATTTGCTGTTGTTGCCATCAGTAGACAATATGCACATGCTCACCATTGCTGAGGGGAGGAGTGTGGTTGATGTGCATATCCCACTATACAACTGGGGTGGACAGGGTGGCAATGTTCCCACCTAACCTGTCTGATGCAGGTTGCCTATATCCATGACATGTGTGTATGAGGTGTGCTTTACACCAGTACAGGGTGAATTATGTTGTTGCCTCTGAGACTGACAACATATGTGGAGACACTGTTGCAATTGTCCTTGGTGGTGTGGGTATGTCTGATTTGTAGTCATAGTCAGCCTTACAGGAAGTCACCTGTGAACTTACATGCTTACTCAGGTAGAGGTGGACTCGCTTCCAAGTTGTTGTCTGCACCTATGTGTCCCAGTATAGCCAATATAGTGACCTATTATGTGGTTTGTGTATTGCTGCTGTCCACCAAAGGGGATTACTCTAAATCGGTGGAGGCTGGTTATACAGGGCAGGTACTGCTGAGTCCATATAGCTACAGTGGATATAAAGTTTACACACCCCTATTACAATGCCTGCTATTTGTGCATTTGAAACATAACACCACAATAACTCATATCAAAACAATTTCCACCTTTAATGTGAATTATAGCTTGTACAATTTAATTGAAAACATAACAATCTGGTCTGTGAAAACATATGGAAATAAAAATCAGTACAATAAGCCAGTTGAATGAGTGTGCACATCCTTAAATGGATATGTTGTGTATACACCTCTTGAGATGGTTACAGCATTCATTCATCTTGGTTTCGACTCTAACATCATGGCACATCTTCACTTGGCAATAGTTGTTCATCTTCTTAGAAACACCTTTATTTGCTTTTCAATGGAATTGTACAGGTTAGAGGTCACATTCAAGATGAGAAACATAGTGAAATGGTTTTCTATGGTTTCATTGTCATACAGCACACAAACCTGGCATTCAACAGGGGTGTGTACACCTGTGATATCCACTGGTATATAGGTGTTGATATAGCTGTTAGTGGTAGGCATGGACAGAGGGTCATAACACAGTTGGACACTTCTCCGATTACTACCTGATAATCATGCCTACTCTAGTACCCAAATCAGTGTCAAGGCAATGCAGCAACCAGTAGCTGTACACATTTATGTCTGTTCTATGCATTGACACTGATATTACACACATGTGCAACACGCACAACCTATGTACCTGACTGCTTGAAACCCATGTTATTAGTTTTGTGCCTTCCAGCTGAACATACGCATACATATATGTGCTCAGGGGATACCTGGTACACATTTCTGCCCTATGTCAGTATGGCACACTGTATTTACAGTCTTGCTGCTCAATCATACTTCTCAGCCTGTTATAGCAGGACATCTGGACAATGGCAACCATAAATGGGTGACAAAAGGGACATCAGTATTGATACTGCATTAATATAGCTGCACCATACATTAGTAAGTTGACTACACAGTAGGCTTTGACATCACTGTGATAATCATGAAGATGTCCAACAGTCATAACTAGGCTATTATATTACATTGTCATTGCTCACAGACTTCCCAATCGTTTGGCTGAAATAACACAGGTATATGTATATGTGATTACAGATATCAGTCATAAATGTTCTTATTGTCATGCAGAACACTGTACAGTTGAATGTTATTAATTCAATATATCACATTCAGTTCAACACAGATGTCTGCAACAGTACTTTACTATGCACATGCCCTATATAGGTCTCTTAGATTTACAAGACAAACATGTATCATAATCATATTCACAGATAACATATGGATATGGCAACATCCCATTAACTGGCCTAGCAGTGGCACAGTCACAACTGTTTGACAGACACCCCAGCGGTTGTCATATGTGAGCTGTCCTTTCCCAGTATGAGTCAGGCTCCTGAGCTGTGAACCTACCTTGCAACTTCTTAGAGCATCACATCTGGACAAAGCCTAAAATGATGGGGGGATAAATAGGGACAGACTTTAAATATCCCTGTTACAAACTTAGCAAGTTTGTAAAATAATACATTTTGCATTACCATGAATATTCTTAAGGATGTGGCGTCATAAACTCATGTGTTTGTCATTACTTGATGACTTCAATCCTCAGCTATTTTCTAGAAATGTACAGATTTCAGGAGGAACAGACAAAAAGCTATGATGTGAAAATCTGGACATTCTGTGAAGATCTGTACAGTTGAGAGGTATGGCTGTGATCACTCCCACTGCAGAGAGTGTCAGATGCTATGGCCATAGCAGCTGTTCAGCAGGGCATTAGTACAGCAAGTCTTGTTGGGACATATATTCTTCCAAATCATATTTCCCATTATTACAGAACAAGCACTGCATTCAGTTATATGTTTACATATTCCACTTATCTTTTTTTTTCTCCTTTCCAATTTTCATTTGTTTTGTTTTCTTTCTTTCTCTCTCTCTCTCTCTCTCTCTCTCTCTATCTCTATCTCTGTGAGTGTACTACAGGAATAGAGCTGGCTTGAATAGGTGGAAGCATGGCTTTTGTAGGTGATGCTAATGACCAGGTGATGGCCTGTGCACCAGCTGGTGTTCTCCACTTACTAAGTGCATGCAGAGCATCTGTGTAGTTCTTCCAGTAGCCAATGTCATGGCAACACACTCCTACTATTCATACGTTCATAGGAAGGTACTAGGCTATTGGCCCTAGGGCCTGTATAAGCCTAGCCAAATGGTACCCTGGCTTTGCCACCCAAGAAAATTATTTTCCTGTGCCCCTATCAAGCAGAGCGACAGAAGTGATCCCCGGGGTGAATTTCCTAACTCCCATCCAATCATCAAGATTTTTCTTGAAAAGTGCTAATGAGGAGCTTTGTTTGATATAGATAGGTAGTTTGTTCCAGAGTATGGGTAGTCTCTGGGACAGGAATGTATCCCTCCAGCATGTTCTGTTTATTGTGGTGACAAGGTTTAGGTCCCTAGAGCATGTAGCTCAGAGGGATAGGGATTTCTTTAAGTGGAGCATGTCCAGCAGCTCTGGGTTTGACATAGCTTTGTATGTTAGGCAGAGATTGCTTCTGAGTAGGCGATAAGTGACAGATTAAAGCTGGTGTTTTTTGAGATGGTCTACATAGGGCATCTGTTTGAGGCTGGTAATCCTCTTTGTGAGGTATTTCTGTGGCCTTTCCAGTTGTTGTAGATGTCTTGTGGGGTACATACCAAAAGGGGCATTGTACTATATAATGGGTCTAATGAGTGATGAGTAGAAGGGAACAATAACCTCTTTTTTCCTAGATGAGAAACCTTTTGTGACTGGGGTGTGCACACAGAAGGATTTCCTGACTACTCTGGTGATGTGATTAGGAAAGGAGAGACTACTGTCCACCTGTGTCCCAAGGTCTCTTATCACACTTTCGGTGTTCAGTAGACTACCGTCTATGTGGTAGTTCATGGGTACAGAGTTTTTACCAAAAGGGATGACAATGCAATTTTTGGCATTGAGCTTGAGGCCATGGTTTTGACACCAGGCATCTGTCTCAGTGAGGCTTTTTTGCAAGATGTCCACATCTTTAGGAGTTTTGATTATGGCTCGTAGTTTGCAGTCATCTGTGAGCTTTGTTAGCCAAAGACCTTCTATGTTAGCGTGTACTTCAGAGAAGTAGATATCAAACAGGAGAGGACCTAGGACTGAACCCTGTGGTACTCCACTTGTCACTGGTATGAAGTTGGATTTAGAGTCTGCTACTTTCACAGTGTGGGTTCTGTCAGTGAGCCAGTTGGCAACCCATCTTGTGACATAGGGATGTATACTTAGTTTAGTGAGTTTATCTATAATTCCAGAGTGGGGGATGGTGTCAAAAGCCTTGGCAAGATTTAGATAGGCTATGTGAACCACCTTACTCTCATCTACGACTTTGGTGACCGCTTCAAAGAAGTCTATCAGGTTTAGGAGACAGGCTCTGCCTTTTACAAACCCGAACTGGGTAGGATCCAGAGTTTGGAGATTACCAATGTCATTGTTTATAAGGTCCATGATGATACCTTCCATAGCCTTGCAGACCAGGTTTGTCAGGCTAATGGGGTGGTAGTTCCCAGGGTCTGTGGTGGCTCCCCCTTTGTGGAGTGGGATAACCATTGCTGTGCACCATTCAGTGGGCACAAACCTGAGGTGAGGCTATGACTGAACATGGTACTTAGGTGGGGTGCCAGTTCATTCTGTAGTTCATGCAGAACACAGCCTGGGATATTGTCAGGTCCCATGGATGCTGTGTTCTTGGCTTTAGAGAGTGTCTTTTTTACCTGTGCAGCCATGATTACAGGAACGTTCCATTCTTCCTGTATAGAGATGGCCCTTTAGGGGATGAGAGAGGGGTAAAGTTAGCACTGAACCTATCTGCCAGAATGTTGGCAATATCAGTTAGTTATGTATATTTGAGTACTCCATTTGGGTGTTGGGCCTTTTCCTTACCTGTGAGGAAGACATCCTGGAGGTGTGTGAGCTAATATTTCTTACAACAGAACTTGTGGAGACAAGCCAAATAAATGATGGAGAAGGTTCAAGACTTAGGGGCAGAATGTGAGTATTGCTGTTATATGTTTGGAATACTGCTAGTTTAACAGGGTTTGTCTGAACATGCTACATCTGAATGGGTTTCAGTCTGACAAAGTTCTGTCTCTGCATAGCTCTCAACTGTAGGGCTATCCACATAATGGCCACAGGTTAGCCTGTTATGTTTGGTTTGTTCCACAGACAGGTGTTGTCCTTGGTAAATCAGTAGCATACTCCAGTGACTGCAATCAGTAAATGCTAATATCCATTTGTTTTTCTGACTTTATATTCCTCAGAAAAGATATGTTACAACAACCCGGTAACGCCAGCAACTTTCTCAGTGTATAACAGCAATATTTCAAATATGGCCATGTATTTGGGCCTCTGTCTACCAATTATTTCAGGCTTTGCCCATATGTCATACAGTAGGAGATTGATAGGTATAATAGTCTATCATTATTTAGTGCTGTCATTCCTGCTGAGGGGAAAAGTTGGAAAATATGTAAACATGTTGGAGTCTGTACATTCTAGAGGTTGGTGTATGGAGAATGCTCTTAGATGCTCTTGTATCATATGGTATGTGGGGGAGAGCAACACATGTTTTAAAACTAGGCTGTTAGAACATATGAGACACATCACTGATAAGAAAGAAGACAGTTCTATAGCTGTACATTTAAAAAAATCTCACCATGGAGACAGTAGTGGGTTCCAAGGTACTGTTTTGGAATAAGTCTGTTCCTCAGTTTAAAGAAACCTTCATAAAAGGACAATTGTTATGTACAGAATCAATGTATTAATATTAAATGTGATACTTTATCCCTTAGGAGGTTAAGGAGGAGTGTAATTGGAGGCTGGGTATTTAAATATTTAATAAAGTGTTAAATGTTTCTTTTGATTAAGGCAAGTATTTCTTGTAATGTTTTACTTCTTGAAGGCTTTGGCCAAGACATCAGGGTATGATGTATGAATTACTGGCTGGTTGTGTTTCTCTTTGCTATGCTCAGTCATTTTAGTTGTTTTGCTAAGAGGTTGTTGTAAGTCTGGCCATTGTGTATGGCCTATCATGATTTTGTAGCAGCGTACTGTTCACTTATTTATTTGGACTGTGGTAGGGGGCAGATGTGAGTGTCATGGGTCCTTTTGTATCCAACTTTCTGTGTGTTTCTATCAAAAAACAAAACAAAAAAAATAATCCTTGTTTTTCCGCCTCTCCTCGACTAGTTTAGACCAGTTTACAGGCATTGCTGTATTCTGGGCTGTGGTGTAGTTCCTGTGTTGTCCATTACCTTACTTGGATAGAAGGAAGTTTCTTTGCTCACTAGTGGGAGTGGGGAGCCTTGAGCAGCCTATCTGCCCTGTAGGAAGTGACCTCAGCACAAGAGCTGTAGTAATTGGTTGTTTTGGACCATTTCTAGCTCTTTTGTAGTTCCCTGTTTAAAATCAGCGTTTGCGCGGCTTTGCGCATTTGTGCGCATAGCACAGCACCGGTTAAATAAGGTTAAACTTGTTCTGGCTCCGCCAAGTCTGCTCTTCAAATTTTCCCTTAAGGAAGCTCTACTCTTAGTATAATCAGACTACTCACTATATTATAAGCCTAGCACTTGTTCTCAAAACTTCTCTACTAAGTAAGCACTCTCGTACTAAGTAAAGCACTACATCCACCTACCACCCCTGTGAATATCCACTTCCCTTAAAGGCACAGCACTCCCTTATACTGTTCTAGCATGTCGAGTGGTAGATTACTGGCGTCCTCTCCAGTCCAGCTGGTTAATCTGGGTATCTTGAGACAATGCTACAATTGTCTCATGTACACAGACAACCCTCTCCTCCTCCCAACAAACACAAATACATGTGAGAGATACAACTATATAGCCAAACTGGAGGCTGAACTCTCTCAACTCAGGGCTGGCATGACCAGACAGGAGGAGATGGTAACCACACACACAACAAACCCAGTCCCACATAGACCTACCACAACTGCAAACCAAACACATAGAAACACAAAGACATACTCGGAGGCTCTAATAAAAAACCTACCAAAACAACAGAGGCTCCCAAAGCAGATATCCAAAAATCCACCACCTCAAAACAAAACACATGCAACACATACTTCAATAAATCAGTGTGTCGACCAATCACAGCCCTTAAGGCCAAACACCATGCCTGATACACTAGTAATAGGTGACTCTATAGTCAGACACACTGATGTCCCGCTTACCAGGCTGAACAAGGAGAGGGTGACTGTGAGCTGCCTATCGGGAGCTAGGATCCGCCACATAACACACACACTCAGGTCACTCCAAAGCAAGTACAAATATGACTCCGTCATTGTCCATGCTGGCATGAATGACCTGAGACGTACCTCCCTGTACTACATGAAAAGAGACATAGAGGAGCTCTCCGATTATGTAGCCCAGGCTGGTATGACCCTGACCCTGAGCAGCATCTTGCCCTCACCAAGAATGATGCCACAATGCAAAGACAAGATGATCAGCTTTAATAATTGGCTCAAGTACTGGTGTCATTCTAAGGGGATCCAATGTCTGTCTGCCTGGGATGACATGTTGGACAAGCCACGCTGCTTCGCAAGGGATGGCTTACACTAGTCACCACTGGGCTTCCGGATATTGGCTAAGGCTCTTGCCACCCCCATAGTGCCTTTTTTAGGCAAGGCTCAAAAGACAAACCCACCTCCTTAGAAAGCAAAAATGGAAAAAAACTAAGGGTAATGCTGCTCAACGCCAGAAGTCTAAATCTCAAGATGCAGGCACTCGATGCACTCCTCAGCATGGAGAACATCGACGTCTGTGCAGTAACTGAAATCTGGTTCAAGGCTCCTGAGAGCACCCCAGCGCTACCAGGCTATACCTCGTATCATGCTTTTCTGCCCCAAAACTCGGGACGAACCACAAAGGGAGGGGGAGTGTCCATATTCATCAAGGACACCCACACCTCCAGGTTAGTAGCAACAAATGAAGCATCAGAGACCATACAGGTGCAACTAACCATAGGCAAAACTGCTATACAACTGGTAGCATGTTACAGACCACCCTCCCAATCTCAGGAACCCCACTCAGCCTTCCTGAAGACATTGGAAGATATGAATGTATCACAAAATACCATCATACTGGGAGACCTCAACTACCCAAACATACATTGGGTACATTATTCTAGCCCTAACACCCTAACCCAAAGGTTCCTGGAATTTATAAATTCAAATGCACTGGAACAACTAGTCACCTCTCCCATTAGGGGAGATAATATACTAGACCTGATCATCACAAACATGGGGACAAAATGCTCCACACCGATGGTATACCCCTCACTAGTGAGATCTGACCACAAACTAATCACCCTGGATATACATATCTCACCTCCACCCCCAGCACAAAAGACCACAGTGAAAAACTTCTCAAAAGCAGACTTTACTCTTCTTAAGACTGAGATGGTATCCTTTAAGCCCACTGGGCCAGTGGATACCACATCCCACAATGCCGAATCCTTCACAAATGCTTTCTATGGACAACTACAAGAATGCATGGATCATGCAATCCCAAATAAATCCAAGTCCCTCTCCAACAAAGGCAAGCGTCCTGTCTGGTGGACCTCAGCCATTAACAAATTGTATAAGAAAAGAAGGAAGCTACTGCACGTCAGAGCAAAATCCCATAAAGGGAAGACATCTCTTATCAACATTAGCAGAAAACTACGTTCTCTCATAAAAACATCCAAGGCCAACTTTGAGAGAAAAATCGCTAAGGACACTAAAGATAACCACAAAGCCTTCTTCAGCTATGTTAGAAACCTGGGCGGAAACCCTCAGATATGCTCAGAGTTAGTTCACAACAACAAAAAATACACTGAACCCACAGATATTGCCAACATTCTGGCTGACAGGTTCAGTGCAGATTTCTCCCCTCCCTCATCCCCAAAAGAAGAAATACTTATCCCAGCTGAATGTAATCTCCCTGTCATCTCAGATGTCCAAGTGAGAACCACCCTCAACAAAGCTAAAAACACAGCATCAATGGGACCTGACAGTATCCCGGGTTGCGTGCTACGTGAACTCCAAGAGGAGCTAAACCCACACATAAAAATGCTATTTAACCTTAGCCTTACTACAGGATATGTACCTGAACACTGGCGTACAGCAACAGTGGTCCCACTCCACAAAGGGGGTACCTCTACAGACCCTGGGAACTACCGCCCCATAAGCATAACCAGCCTGGTCTGCAAAGCTATGGAAAGAATCATTATGGAACTCATAAACAAAGACATAGGGGACCTACAGACACTTGACCCCACCCAGTTCGGCTTTGTAAAGGGCAGATCCTGCCTTTTGAACCTGGTTGACTTTTTTGAAACAATCACTAGAGCCATTGATGAGGGCAAAGCAGTCCATACAGCCTACCTGGACTTGGCTAAGGCCTTCGACACAATACCCCACTCAGGCATCATAGATAAGCTCAACAGCTTAAACGTAAACCCTTATGTCACTAGATGGGTTGCAAACTGGCTAAAGGACAGAACCCATAAAGTTAAAATCACTGGAGCAATGTCAAACTCAAAAGCCAGTTACAAGTGGTGTTCCACAGGGATCTGTCCTGGGACCCCTCTTGTTCGGCATTTATTTCTCAGATGTTAAAGCAAACATGGGAGGGTTGTGGCTGACAAACTTCACAGATGACTGCAAACTAGGCGCCATAGTCGATACACCAGCGGACACATACATCCTACAAAAAGGCCTCACAGAAATGGACAACTGGTGCTGGAGTCATGGCCTTAAACTAAATGCCAAAAAATGTATAGTCATCCCCTTTGGGAAAAACAAAGTACCCACAAATTATCACATAGACAGCAACCCACTGAGTACGGAAAAAGTAATCAGAGACCTAGGGACCCAAGTCAACAGCGACCTCTCATTTGACACCCACGTTGCCAAAGTGGTTAGAAAAACATTCTACCTTGCACACCTCATCATGAAGGGATTCACATCCAGATCCAAGGATGTCATTGTACCCCTATACTCCTCCCTCATCAGACCCATGATTGAGTACAATGCCCCATTTGGTATGTACCTCACCCGGCATTTGCAACAGCTGGAGAGACCACAAAAGTACCTCACCAAGAGGATCAAGGGTCTCCAACATATGTCTTATTCTGCCAGACTAAAGAAACTTCAGCTCTATTCAGTAGCATACCACCTGCTCAGAGGTGACCTCTGCCTGCCGTACAAGGCCATGTCCAATCAGGATCTGATGGACATGCTCCACCTCAAAAAATCCAAATCCATCAGGACTACGAGAGCTAAAGATTTAAACCTCGGCACAAGTATGAATAGGACATGCTGGAGGGATAGATTCATAACCCAGAGGCATCCCATGCTTTGGAACCAGATCCCAGTTCATAGAGAAATCTTGATGAGTGGATGGGAGATTGTAAGTTTACCCCAGGGGTCACATCTGTGTCACTGCTAGACAGGGGCAGAGTAAACTAATTCTATTATATAAGGGGACCTTCATTGTGTCACTACTAGACAGAGGCAGAGTATTCTAAATGTATTCTGTACATTTTTGTACCATTTCATGGGGTGGCAAAAGCCACATCACTATGGCTAGGCTTACAAATGCCCCAGGGCAGATAGCCTAGTACTAAACTATGAAACTATGAAACTAAACTGTGTATGCTGCCCCAGTTATGGGTGGTCTATCAGCAGCATATGTTTGCATGGGCATTTTGAGACATGTATGTATATGGTTTCACTTCATAATCTTGAATTACTGAAATCCCGAATTTCAGTAACCCGAGACTATAAAGTCGAACCATTCACAATACCGAAACCCACAATCCCGAATCACACAATCACGAACATGCGTACACCATACACCACATGACACACACACCATTCGACCCACAACACACAAACCACACAACCCTACACTACGTATAAGCAGGGTGGCAAGCCTCCCTGTGTCCCCCACCTCCAACTAATATATACCAACTCCGAGGTTGCACATAACATAACATAACATAAAAAAAAAAATTCAGACCACGCCCTCCTACACTCGCTCGCACACAAATACACATCACGCATAAACAAACACCAACAAACTCAACACTCACACTCACACTTACACCTCCCTACCCTTACCCACACATACAACATACAGAAACACACACAAACACTCACTCGCCTGCAATCTCAGGCACCATAACACTACACATGGCGTACTAGAAATGCATAAGGGCAGATTTGAGATATTTGAATTCACTCGTATGCACTTTTGGCATTATGGTTTTTGCCTTCATGGTCTCGGGTTACTGAAATTCGGGATTTCAGTAATTCGAGATTATGAAGTATAACCATGTATATATATATATATATATATATATATATATATATATATATATATGTGTGTCTGATGTGTGTGTGTGTGTGTGTGTGTGTGTGTGTGTGTGTGTGTGTGTATATATATATATATATATATATATATATATATTGGTTTACATACACATATATGTATATATATATATATATATATATATATATATATATATATATATATATATATATATATATATATATATATATATATATATATATATATATATATATATATGAGCCCTTCATTTGTTCGACCTTTCAAATGTTTGAAACTCATATGGCCGACACCATATGAGTGAACATTTGAAAGGCCGACAAATGATAGCGGAGATCCCACTACAGTGCGGGACTGGGAGATTCCCCTTTCCTGCACTGTAGTGCAATCTCAGAGTGAGAATATTTAAATAGCAGGGGGTGTGGGGGGTGCAGGGGGGCGTTGCCCCCTGCATAGCAGTTTTACCGTGTTTACAGGTAGGTAAATGGTTCTATTTCAGGATGTCGGTATTTCGGAATGTCGATCATATGGTGTCGTTCATATGATAGTCGACATTTTGAACGGTCAACATTCTGAAGTAGACCCATATATATATATATATATATATATATATATATATATATATATATATATATACACACACACACATCGCAGTATTTATTAGTAATATATCTATATATTGCTATACACATTTATGTATCTCCATACATATCTATCTCTCTCTCTCTATGTATATGTTTCTTTTCAGATATCTATATTTGTAAATACCAATCCTTCATACTAGCAGAGTGTCTCTTCCCTATTGTAAACTGGTTGTAAAGAAAGGAATGTTTGAAAAAACATCCCAAAACCGTACATCTAAGCTGGTTTACTGGTGAATTGCTTTGGCTATGGTATGCAGGGTCCTAGGTTCAAGACCTGTAAGGGCTGTTTGTTTTGTTGCTAAGCAGAACAAGGACTGTTGGATACAGAGTGATTAAGGCAATTTTGACGAGCTTTAAATGTGTTTGAGTGGGTTTACATGATGGTAAACAGTGGTAACGTATGGTTAAATGAATAGGCACTTACACCATGTAGGCTTCACTTACCAGTGCACAAATCTGCTTAACATTTACATTTAAGCAATGCTTAAACCTGCTATAAATAGCTCAGCCCTGGTAACCATTGATCACATTCCAGGCTGATAAAATATCAGGGTAATGACATCTTTAATAAGTGTATTTAACTTCCTGTTCATAACATGCTTCTATTTGCTGTCATTATAGTAGCAAGGGATGTGACTATACTGTATGGGACACCTGGGTATACATGGGTAGAACCACAATATTTTTTTTTTGTATTTGTTTTATACATCCCAGGTTATATGCAGTCAAATGTGCATGTTACACCAGCTACAGTGCACTGGTTGACAAAAATAGTTTAACAGATATTGTATCATTACGTTAGTACTTTTAACCAGGCTTTTCCAAGTAAAAGTAGATTGCGGATTGTAGAACTACAACCATACACCCCTACATGCAAAGCTGGGACTCTGAGTACCAACTATCTTTTTCTTGGTGCTTGAACAGTATGTTTTTATGTATCTCTTATTGGATATTGATCTGATATTATGATATTAACTGCAGACTACTATGTCTTTTGGACATGTCATTGAGGACTGCTTTCATCTACTAATGGCATACCTTTCAGTTTCAGACTTCTATCTTTCTAACATTCATCCTAATGCATAACCTGTTGGCTATCTACTTTCTGTCCTCTTTACAGATGTGCAGATGTCAGGTATTGCTAAGGCCATACTACTATGTAGGTGCCCACATAGTATTGTGCTGTGGGCCTGGACACTTCTGCTAGTTCCAACATATGGGACATTCCTTAATGTGGGCCTTGCCCCTTTTCCTTGCCTGTGTGAGGGACATCAGAGAGGTGGTGGGCTGCAGATTCACATACAGTAGGTGGCAATACGTCACAGGATAGGACATGTGGAGACATCCAAACAACATGGGGACATATCCCTAGATTTGTAAACAGATTCAATGTCACCAGTGCTGTTACACACATGGTGGATTGTTAGATTGACAGGGTTTGTGTGGACATGCATTTAGTGAGTGACTTCATGACTGACAGTGATATGTCTCTGACATACCTCTCCATTGGCATGCAGTCCACAGACAAGCCACATGTTTGCCTGTTATGTTTTGTCTATTCCCCAGACAGTTGGTGTCCTTGGTAAATCAGTATTGGACTCTGGGAAATGCAGTCAGTAAATACTCACATCTTTTGGTATTACTGACATCATATTCCTCATAAAGGATGTTACAATAAACCCAGTAACATCTGCAACTGTCTCAATGTATGACAGCAATATGTCCAATCTACCCCTGTATTGTGCCTCTGTTCCCAAGTGATGTCAGGCTTTGTCCAGATGTCAACGAGGCTCAGATGTATATATTAAAATTATTTCTTGCCTTCATTCCTGCTACCATCTCAATGATGTAGTAGACCCACAGACATGTCAGGGAAGAGGCCATAGATATGAGTCCTGAGCCTGTACATTCTGAGGTGAACTGTACATGTGAGAGGCTTGTGTATGGCTGGCCATTAACAGACTGTCATGATTGTGTGCATGTCATGTGTACATGCTATTTGAGCTGTGTATGGAGGGGGTGGATGTAAGTGTTATGGCTCCTTCTTTATCAGACTGTGCATGCTGCTCCAGTTTCTGCTGATCTATTGGCTGTATGTGGTTGTAGGGGTAGATTGAGACATGTCCTGTACCAAGGTCAGGATTCAGACTACACTGAGAACTGGGACTGTTTATGTAGAACTAGTGTGTAAGTGGCAAACAATGATGTATTTGTTCAAACAGTCTGTATACTCTACTGTTCACATGACTTACCAGTATGTGACTGTGACTGTGGTGATGTTGGTTTTGGGTATGCACTTTCACACTGGTGTCTGTTTGTTAGTGCTGTTACATCCCTGTAGTGCCTGGTATATTTGCAAATACATGTGTAATTACCAATAGCAGATTCCCTACTTCAATTACTTGTGATATTTCACTAAATATATGTTAGCGCACACAGGAGGATGTTACTACAGCAACTTTGTTAGCTTATCATTGTCAGTACTTCAGATACATCCCCATTTTCATGGCTTCCACCCACCACTTTGTCAGCCTTGGTCCAGATTCATTGCAGTAAGGTGTTCTGAACATACCTCTCAACTGGCTGTATTGTTTCAGGCTGTCCAGGTTTATTGTTCATATTTCTGGTCTGTTTTACAGATTAGTCTCATTTCTCTGATATATCACTGTGATGATATGATTGTTGTCAGAAAATGAGGACATACATTTCATTTACCTACATAAACATCCAACAGAATATGCATGCTGAAACAAACGGTGTCACTCTTTCAAGAAGAGTACAGGAGGGCAATGACCTCTTCCTTCATGGATGCTAATGCGTTAGTACTGAGATGTGCCACATAGATGGACTTTCTGACCACAGTGGCAATGTGGTGGTCAAAAGAGACATTGCTGTCAACCTGTGTAGCTAGATCTCTTATAAAGCCTTCTTTATTCAGGGGACTACCATCAATGTGGTAATTCACGGGAACAGGGTTTTCCCCAAAGGGGATGACAACACATTTTCTGACATTGAACTTAAGGCCATGGCTCTGACACCAGTTATTGGTCTGAGTGAGGATGCCAACATCACTTAGGTAGTTAGTAATAGCGCCCAACTTGCAATAGTCTGCAAACATTGTCAGCCAGAGTCCCTTCATGATGGCATGGACTTTAGGGAAGTTGATACTAAACATGAGAGGACCCAGGATAGAGCCCTGTGGGAGTCCACTTATGACTGCTCAGCAGTCTGACTTGGAGTCAGCTATTTCCAGACAGTGAGTCCTATCTGTGACCCATTTT